>NC_090381.1:34430765-34643852 GCF_036365525.1 Heterodontus francisci | reverse complement strand
TGCATTGGTGACCTCCCTGATGCAGGTGTACTGCTGACTGTGTGACCCCACAAAGGTCTCCGATGGGCCCCTGAAATGATGCAGAGGTGTAAAACTTAAGGGCCGCTGTCACTTTGAGGGCCACAGGCATAGGATGTCCCAAAGCCCATGGTGTGCAGGTCATCATTGAGCAGGGCACAGAGTTGTGTCACCGCCTCTCTCGACATCTGCAGTTGCCTCTGACACTGGTGCTCTGACATCTGCAGGTATGTCACGCGGGACCTGTAGGTGCGTGGCGACCTGTAGTGGCACATTGCAATTCTCCAGTCCAAGTCTAAGGAAGACTAGAAAATTGTGGCCAGTGCCTCTGCAACTTCCACTCTCACTTCCCTCAGTATCGTTGGATGCATCTCATCCGGTCCTGGTGCTTTATCAACTTTAAGTATAAACAGCCTATCTAATACTTCTTCCTTATCAATTTTAAATTCTAGTATATAAATTACTTTCTCTGTCACATGGCCTGAGTAGCATCTTCTTCTTTGGTAAGGATGGATGCAAAGTATTCATTAAATACCTCAGCTATTTCCCCCTGCCTCCATGCGTAAATCCCCCTTTTGGTCCCTTATTGGCCCTAGTCCACGTTTTACCAATCTTTTACCAATATTTCACTATTTATATGCCTATAGAAGACTTTGGGATACCCTTTTATGTTAACTGCCAGTCCCTTTTCATACTCTCTCTTTGCTTCTCTTATTTTCTTTTTCACTTCCCCTCTGAACTTTTGATATTCAGCCTGGTTCTCCATTGTATTATCTACCTGACATCTGTCATAAGCACACTTTTTCTTCTTCATCTTCATCTCTATCTCTTTTGTCATCCAGGGAGCTCTGGATTTGTTTGCCCTTCGAGGGAATATACTGATGAAAGGTCACACAGACCTAAAACATTAACTCTGTTTTTCTCTACTCAGATGCTACCTGACCTGCTTAGTATTTCCAGTATTTTCTGTTTCTGTTTCCGATTTCCAGCATCTACAGTATTTTGCTTTTGAAATTACCTGATTGTTCCCTGGTTTGGAAACAGTAAAACTAAGATTTGTGCCGCAGTACATTAGTAAGCCAGTGTGTGGAGAGACAGAGAGTTGGGATGTGGATTCATGCTGGTACTCCCAGGTACCCCTGAGTACTTGATCTCAACCTCATTGCTATGAGGAATACCAAAAAAGATGTCAATTGCTTTCCCAGAATGAGAAATCTTAGTCAGGGGAAAGTTAAAAGGTTGCCCATAAAACCTCCCTCAAATACCTCTGAATGGTCAGTTGGCCTAGGACTGGGCATGCGGGGATGGGGAGAAGTGAAGGGGGGAGGGGAAGAGGGAAAGGTGGCCCATCCATTTGCTCACCTTCTTGACTGTGAATGACACATTGCGTAAAGACAAAATTCTGGTAAAAGGAAGGAACATGAGAACAGGATTTTTTTGTATTTGAAACAAAGAATTTGAGTTGATGTAGTGCCTTTCACATATTTGGGACATCACAAAGCACTTCAAAACCAATGCTTTATCTTTAACATACAATCGCTGTTGTTTTGTAGGCTAACACATCAGCCAATTTGTGCACAACATTGTTCCACAAATAACCGATAAGATTAATGACCAGCTAATTTGTTTTGGTGGAGTTGGTTACGTGATGAATCTTGGCCAGGACACAGGAGCACTGTCTTCCCTTCATCCAAAAAAGTGCCACAGGATCTTATACCTCCACCACAGCAGACAGACAAGGCCTTGGTTTAAACTCTCATTCAAAAGATCCTGCCTCCAACAATGTAACACTGCCTCAGTACTGCCCTCAAGTATTAGCCTAGATGATGTGATCTCGTAGCCACAGCTGAATTATAGGCAAGAGTACTTCACTGAGCCAAAATCACATTCTGGGTGCTGAACCTAATCCATTGAGAGCAGATATCAGGAAAAAAGGAAGTAAGGAAGGAAGGAAAGAAAGAAAGGACTCATTTTCATTTATTTTCCCCCATAATTGTTTATGTATTTTATTAAAATGAGGGTGTGATTGCAGAAAACCTGAAATGCTATTTAATTTGTAATTCTCTGTGCTGGTGACAAAGTGCAATGCTGGATCACTCTGAGCCATCAGTGTGTTGGCTGTATTGGATCATGGCTTTTACATGTTTTCCTCCTTCTGTGCAATAAATCACATGGATATCTTTCTTCCCAGTGACCCAGACTCTCCAAGCAGTGCTTAACCTTTCAAAATATTCACACAAATCAAATGTATAAGTACAGTTTTACATTTTCTCCAGATGAATCACAGCCACCAAAAATATTTCACTGTGGTAGCATTTAATTGAAGAGAGAGCGAAACATTATTTGGAATGTCAGAAGTTATCTTTGAACAGAAAGTTTGCTGTACTAACTTTGTATTAATAATTAACTGCATCTTGTTTGTTTAAAACCATTGAACAATCAATTAAAATTTTCAGCCGTGATGTTTGAAGGAGAATGTGTATGAAGATTTGAAAACCTTTGAATTTTGATGTAAATCTATATCCCTTTCATTGAGTAAATTATGCTATCCTCAAAATCCTTTGGAATATTGCTCGATAACGCTGTGCTCATTAAGCTGTGATTATAAATCAATGATCTGTTTCACCTTGTTCAGAACAGTAGAACCAGACGACATGGCCTGTGTTTGACTCGGGGTAAATTCAAAACTAAGCTTCAAAAACAGTGACTGAGTGGTTAATCTATGGAACAGACTCCCTAAGAAGACAGTGGAATCAGATAGTGTTGATTCATTCAATGCAAATTATATAGCTTTCTTGCAGACAATAATACTTTGGGATATAAATGAGAATTTGAGACATGACATGTGGTAAGTGTAGCATGCTTGAGAGGAACAGGGGACTTTGCATCTATGGTTCCCAAAGCTCTTCATCACTGGAATTTTCCTCACCTCATGTCTGGGTTGTAGACTGATTGATAAAGATTTATTGCTATGGTTAATCAGCAACACCATTGCCATTATATCATGTGACTACCTGGACGATAAAAGGTCAACTGGAGGCACTGTGGTCTTTTTTCACCTAGCTATTCCTATGTTCTGATGGTGAGTGTTGTCAAGTTTCAGTAGCATGGGAGCAAAATAAGACGTGTTTCAGTTAATATCTGTATCAATATATCTATATTGTACGTACATTCATGCTGATTTCTTCTGGTTGAAGATTCCGGTATGAGTGAAATGGGAAATGAATAAGTTTCCAATTTTTCTATAAATACCAACCAGGAAAAAATTGTGAATGTATCTGCAACGTTGCTAAACATTGTGTCTGGAGTAATTTTTTTTTTTTTAGAGATACAGCACTGAAACAGGCCCTTCGGCCCACCGAGTCTGTGCCGAACATCAACCACCCATTTATACCAATCCTACACTAATCCCATATTCCTACCAAACATCCCCACTTGTCCCTATATTTCCCTACCACCTACCTATACTAGTGACAATTTATAATGGCCAATTTACCTATCAACCTGCAAGTCTTTTTGGCCTGTGGGAGGAAACCGGAGCACCCGGAGAAAACCCACGCAGACACAGGGAGAACTTGCAAACTCCACACAGGCAGTACACGGAATCGAACCCGGGTCCCTGGAGCTGTGAGGCTGCGGTGCTAACCACTGCGCCACTGTGCCGCCATTGTTCCTTCAATTGGAATGCATTGTCTGTCATTGCTTGCCATAACAAATTATATCCTCGATGAAAGGGCCAAAACAGAATAAAAGGAACTCCCATAAAGTTTGAATGTATGTTGTACAAATAATGGATATATTGAAGCAATCTCAGATTAAGATCTCACCCCAATGTTCAGAAGATGATAATTAACTCCTCAAACTTTGCTGTTTATAAAGTCATTTGCACTCTGATTAGATTACTGACTTCCAGTTGCCTCCATCAATATTTTCTGTTTTCGGATGTACATTTAGATAAGTTGAGACTAGTCTGAACCTGAGTTCAAAGTATTGTCACGCCAACGCAATCCGAATTTATGAATTATAACATGAACGGATGAAGTAAACCTGAAATGGATTCTTTTCTTATAAATAAAATGGAGTAAGAGGTCAGGTGACCTTTCCTTTCCTGCCAATATACATAGAACTACAAGAACACTGAGCTAATTTTCATGTCTGAACAAGTCTTGGAAAAGTCATTAAAATGCAACGATCTTTCTGGATATATCTCTGAGAAATCATTAAAATGCAAACAACCCTTTCTGTGGTAATGGCTGCTTCTCTCCAATACTGGGTGCCACCTAACCTGTTCAGTGTTCTCAGCATATTATGTTTTTATGTCAATAAAAACCCAACTGCTTCACTAATGGTCTTCAGGGAAGAGGCCTGTGGTCTCTGCCTGGTGCAGCCTACATGTAGCTCCGGTCCCATACTATGTGGTTTATTCTTGGTGCTCTCAGGGAAAATCGTGATGAGTAATAAATATTGCCTTGCCAGTGTCACCCATATCCCAAGAACAATAAAAAAAAACTTGCATTAACGTTGCACCTTATCACATCCTCAATATGTGCCAAAATGCTGAGGTCACTACTGTTGTGTTACTGGGTTCTTCACACAAACTTACCAATCACACACTGACGAATGGTAACAAATACTTTGGGTTCTTTTTATTGAAGACTCACAATACGATAGACAAGTTACAGGAAAGCTCTACACTCACACCTTACTAGGAGTCAACACAGTGGCGCAGTGGTTAGCACTGCAGCTTCACAGCTCCAGGGACCTGGGTTCAATTCTGGGTACTGCCTGAGTGGAGTTTGCAAGTTCAACCTGTGACCGTGTGGGTTTTTGCCGGGTGCTCCGGTTTCCTCCCACCGCCAAAGACTTGCAGGTGATAGGTAAATTGGCCATTGTAAATTGCCCCTAGTGTAGGTGGTAGGGAATATGGGATTACTGTAGGGTTAGTATAAATGGGTGGTTCTTGGTCGGCACAGACTCGGTGGGCCGAAGGGCCTGTTTCAGTGCTGTATCTCTAAATAAATAAATAAATACAATGCCTACTACTGTCACATGCTGTACGACATCACTTCCTGCTGTGACGATGCATGCTCACTATTTTCATATTCCTTTAAAGCAATATCACAATGATTGCTATGTTGGAAAATACAGCAGCAATAGTAACGACTTTCAAAGAGCAATTGAGATAAATAACTAGTGACCCTGTATTTGATGATGTTGATTAAGGGAAAGAAACAAAGAAAGACTTGCATTTACATAGCGCCTTTCTTAACCTCAGGACTTCCCAAAGTGCGTTACAAACAACTAAGTACTAAGTGAAGTGTAGTCACTGTTGTAGGGAAATGTAGAAGACTTGTGCACAGCAAGCTCCCACAGATAGCACTGAGATAATGAGCAGATAATCTTTTTTAGTAATGTTGGTTGTAGGATAAATATTGGAAAGGGCACCAGGGAGAACTCCCCTGCCCTTCTTTGAAATCATGCCATGAGATCTTTTACATCCATCAAAGAGGTTCCTCATTTTAACATTTCATCCAAAAGACAGCACCATCTTGTTAGCCTAGATTTTGTGCTCCAGTACTGGGACTTGAACCCACAACCTTCTAATGGATGATGACATGATGCAGGGCTGCCCTAGTATCACTATGCACACAACTAATGATGTATTATGTTCCAGGGAATTAGATATTTACCCCAGCTGAGAGAGACAGGGGCAACTGAACTGGAAGGATATCAACACAAAATTTTACTCCCTATTTTTATGATTTCTTGGACAGATGGGAAGACTTGTTTACAGATTAGTGATTACACTAATTAAAGTAACCCAATGTAAGAACACTTGGTTGACTGCAAAATACACTTTCCTCTTTAAGTAAAAACACTTTTGATTATCATTCCAAAAATAGGGCTGGATAAATATGGTGTTAGTATAAAATAAAATGATCCAATACCTAGAAAGGAGTATTAAAAATCCAAATGCCTCTCATGATTTGGACAAGAAATTTGTCCACTCAGTAGTTTAGCATTATACCGTCAGATAGTGTCAGGCTGTCAGATGTGAAGGAACCCCTTATCGAACTGACCTTCAGCTGAGAAACATGCAAGCTTGGCTTTGTGTTTAATCACTGAACAGCATAGGTTTTGACTACTGAAATGTTAGTGTTTTAAATTCAGTCTGAGCACACACGCTTTCTGAAACTATTCACACAGAATGTAAATTGAGCAGCACAGATAATCAAGTACTAAACAGCAAGTTCACATGCACAAGATTGTTCAGCAACTTTACAGAAGAACTTACCTTCTGTAACATCCCAGTGTTTATCTCAGGTGAAATGAGCATGGTGCCCCTAGTATCTTAATTAGGGGTATAATGTAGGCACCCAGAGCAACAGCACTCACACAGAATGATATTGTTCTGTTCTTCACGTTGTTAGGAGTATTTATTTGTAACAAACCCAGCTGTCCAGATAACTGAATGTACCTCCAGCACAGCTGGAGAGGTCCCTACATCTACTAGCAGATCTTTTGCTAGATTCCGAGTCACATTCTGTAAGTGTGGGAAAATGTCTTTATTGTCTTCCAAACAGTAGGCCACAGATTAGCATAGTAACCATGGCAACAATTCACTGGATCACTGATCAAGCACTTTTGAATTTCAGTTGCAGACCAGGCCCTGGGTTTGTCCAAGTATGGTGCTTGAACCACTGAAGCACAATATTTATGTTAAGTATGCAAAGAAAATGGTCTGTGAATTCAGAAAGAGCGAGAGAAAGAGAGAGTCGTGTTGAATTCTAAAGCAGGGCAAACACTGAAGTTGTGGAGGATGAGGGACTGTAAATCTGAACATCAACAGAATTCCTGAGCAAATTCCATCTGCATCATCCTTCAAACTTTTGAACAGTGCTGCTCTACATAAAGCAGCTGCGATAATTCTGGTTATGAGTTAAGCTTATTAAACTGATGCTTTGAGTCCGTGGACATGTTGCAACGAGCATTTTAAAACAAAAACAAGTTTTTTAAAAAAAATCATTAACTACTTAACAACTACGGTGAGAACTTTGTACATAATGAATGGGGTGACCATACTGCCCACCAAGACTGATAATGGCAGGATTCTAAAGGCTAAATAATAACGTACTGCAGAATATAAAACATTAACAGCACAGCAACACAATCAGCTTCTGTGTTTTAACAGACAAGCTGCCATTTTGGTTGCAGATCCTACTTCAGAGCTAAAAACTAAGAGGCAGATGGATTATTTTTAGAAGGGGAGGCTGGAAATATACATATAAAGAAAAAGGCCAACACGGAAGGATCATGAGTGAAATGATGTAATAGATTGCTTCAGTCAAGGAATGGACAAAAGCATTAAGAGACTTAAGAAACAAAAGGCTGAATCAATTCCAGCGATGGGTGGGTTGGTGTTGGGTGAAAGTTAAAATTAAAAAATCTGAAACAGGAACCCAACCCTCCTTCAGCCCACCCACTTTCAGTTTTGACAGAGCTGGGATGCGGGACACGCAACCAGTCTGCTCGCAGGAGGCGGTTTGGTCATGTAAATATTATTATGAGGCCTCGTGCCCTCATTTTAATAGTCATTTTATTTTCAACTCATGTCAGCTGGGTTTCCTTTTAATGGCAGGCCCCGGGAAATCTGGCAGGTGAAAGGAGGCAAGATTGGCTGAATCCATGAGTTAAGTATCTTTACACTACTACTAGTGGGATAGAAGGAGCTGAAGTGCTTCCTCCAGGCCCAGGAAACCTGCCCCACCCCCACAATTGGACCCCATCATTAGACATGCATCCTGTGATCAGGAGCCCCCCCATTACCATCACTGGAATACGCCCAACCCATGACTAGGACCCCATTCCCACGATCAGGACCACCCATTCTTGCAGGTTTCCTGACCTCAAAATAGATCCCCTACATGGAATCTACCTCCCAGCAAAAATCCAGGCCATAGAGGTGCACCAACGAGGTGGGAAGCCTGGGGAAATGAAATAAATGAAAAACCTGTGGGCTGGGTGTAATGTTTGAGAATGAACATATATGGGAAAAGTTTCCAATTTGGGCACAATCAGCAATTTGCACCCAAATTACACTCAAAATCTTGCTAGTTTCCGAAAATGAATTCTTTGTTCAAGTTTCTGGACAATCTCAATTGCATTTCACTGAATGTAAAACCTAGCAGCACAATCAGGCAGCATTTTACAATGCAATATTTTGCATTATAAGATATTTCTTGATATATTTAAGAGTGGAAACATGCTGCAGTTTTATTAATACAGCTGAAAATGTTTTTTTCACAAAAAATAAGCGATCTTAATCAGTTCCAAGTCCAGCTCCAGTGAGAAACCCAAGGGAATTATAGACCAGTCAGCCTGACGTCGGTTGTAGGGAAAATTCTAGAGTCCATTACAAAAGATTTTATAGCAGAGCACTTGGAGAACAGCGGTAGAATTGGACAGAGTCAGCATGGATTTACAAAGGGGAAATTATGCTTGACAAATCTACTAGAATTCTTTGAGGGTGTGACTAGTAGAATTGATGAGGGGAAGCCAGTGGATGCGGTTTATTTGGACTTTCAGAAGGCTTTCAACAAAGTCCCACATAAGAGATTAGCGTGTAAAATTAAAGCGCATGGGATTGGGGGTAGTGTATTGTGATGGATAGAAAATTGGTTGGCAGACAGGAAACAAAGAGGAGGAATAAACGGGTCTTTTTCTGAATGGCAGGCAGTGACTAGTGGGGTACCACAGGGATCGGTGCTAGGACCCCAGCTATTCACAATATATATTGATGACTTAGATGAGAGAACTAAATGTAATATCTCCAAATTTGCAGATGACACAAAACTGGGTGGGAGGGTGAGTTGTGAGGAGGATGCAGAGAGGCTTCAGGGTGATTTGGACAAGTTAAGTGAGTGGGCAAAAGCATGGCAGATGCAGTATAATGTGGATAAATGTGAGGTTATCCACTTTGATAGCAAAAACAGGAAGGCAGATTATTATCTGAATGGCTATAACTGAGAGAGGGGAATATGAAACGAGACCTGGGTGTTCTCGTACACCAGTCGTTGAAGGTAAGCATGCAGGTGCAACAGGCGGTAAAAAAGGCAAATGGTATGTTGGTCTTCATAGCAATAGAATTCGAGTACAGAAGCAGGGATGTCTTGCTGCAATTATACAGGACCTTGGTGAGGCCACACCTGGAATATTGTGTGCAGTTTTGGTCTCCTTATCTGAGGAAGGATGTTCTTGCTACCGAGGGAGTGCAGCGAAGGTTTACCAGACTGATTCCTGCGATGGCGGGACTGACATATGAGGAGAGATTGAGTCGGTTAGGATTATATTCGCTGGAGTTCAGAAGAATGAGGGGGGGATCTCATAGAAATCTATAAAATTCTATCAGGACTTGACAGGGTAGATGCAGGAAGGATGTTCCCGATGGTGGGGAGTCCAGAACCAGGGGTCATAGTCTAAGGATATGGGGTAAACCTTTCAGGACTGAAATGAGGAGAAATTATTTCACCCAGAGAGTGGTGAGCCTGTGGAATTCGCTACCACAGAAAGCAGTTGAGGCCAAAACATTGTATGTTTTCAAGAAGGAGTTAGATATAGCTCTTGGGGCGAAAGGGATCAAAGGATATGGGGGGAAAGTGGGAACAGGTTACTGAGTTGGATGATCAGCCATGATTATAATGAATGGTGGAGCAGGCTCGAAGGGCCTAATAGCCTACTCCTGCTCCTATTTTCTATGTTTCTATGCATAAATAACAGAAAATAACAGGAAATGAGAAAATCAATACAGAACCATTTACTTATCTATCAGTCCTTACAGCAAAACGAAAGCTTAATTTTAAGAGCCTCCTGGAAGCCTCACAAATTGGCCTATTTGTCAGAAACTCACCATGATGAGTAATTCCATCTGGGGGCATGGTCAGGTTTGTGGGCGGGGCCATCTTCCAGCGAGATGTATTTTTAAACTAGCACCATCATGGAAACTCCATCTTTCTGCTTGAAATTCCATAATCTTTTGTGTTGGTTTGGCCAATTTCAGGCTAATTATGCTTGAAATGCCAATACAAACCATCAGAAGTGCCAAGCCATAGTCTAAAGTCATTGAAGGCAATGTTCAGCTCAAAGGGTTGCAGGATGCCTAGGAGAAAGCTGAGGTATTATTCCTGAAGGTTGCATTGCACTTGATTGGAACAGTGTACTAAGCCAATGACAAAGAGATCAGAGTGAAAATGGGAAGGGGAGTTAAAATGACAAGCCGCAGGTAACTCAGGACCATGCTTATGGACAGAGCTAAGTTCTTTGAAATCTAGGAAAACTAGTTGGCCCAGGGAGACAGGAGTTTCCCTGGATCTAATGATTAAAATCACAATGTTCAAATGTTACATATCCAAAATGTGCAGCTTCGGTGTTATTACCAAGCTTACTTTCATTTGTTGTCAGTGAAATTTTCTGCTGTTTAGTTCATGGTTTGGATCTCAGCCATAATTCCCACTGTTATTCAATTTGACAAGATGAGTCATACAAAAGAAGCAGCAACAATGCAAATAAAATGCAGGTGCATTGTGAATGTATGAACACTTTAAAAAGGCATCCACCAGTTTTCAACAGTGAAATTTACTGACAAAGTAATACTGAGGTCTTCTGCAATGAGGCCACTGAACAGGTTTATAGTCAGTGGCAGCAAGTCCAGTGATCTTTAGGGATCCTGGGTAGAAATCTCTTTGTTAATGTAATAAATAAGAATATTTAATTGCATGCGAGTCTAAATATTATATTGGTGATACTCTGAGTCAATATTTTGAAAAGGTATTGGGTGTATTTTCCTAATTGTAAAGTAGAAGAAAAATGCCTTTACTGTGCTGTGGATGGTGCTTCCTCCAGTTAAATATTGGGAAGAATGAAGCCATTGTTTTCGGTCCCCATTCCAAACTCCATTCTTGAACTACTGATTCCATCCCTCTCCCTGACAACAGTCTGAGATTAAGCCAGTCTGTTTCCAACCTTGGTGTCATATTTGAGCCCGAGATGAGCTTCCAACTGATATTCGTGCCATCACTAAGACCTCCTATTTCCACTTGCATTACATCACCTGACTTCGCCCCTGTCTCAGATCATCTGTTGTTGAAACCCTCATTCATGCCTTCACTATCTCTAGACTTGAATATTCCAACACATTCCTGGCTGGTCTCCCACATTCTACTCCTGAGGTCATCCAAAACTCTGCTGCCTGTGCCTTAGCTCGCAGCAAGTTCCATTCACCTATTACCCCTGGACTCGATGACCCAAATTGGCTCCTGGTCATGCAACGCCTTGATTTTAAAATTCTCATCCTTGTTTTCCACTCCCTCCATGGCCTCGCCCCTCCCTATCTCTGTAATCTCCTCCATCTCCACAACCCTCCAAGAGATCTGCGCACCTCTAATTCTCCTCTTGTGCATCTCTGATTTTAGTCGCCAAGGCCACACGCTCAGTGATACCCTCCCTACACCTCTCCGCTTCTCCACCTCACTTTCCTCCTTTATGACGCTCCTTAAAACCTATCTCTTTGACTAAACTTCTGGTCAGCTGACCTCATATCTCCTTTTGTGGGTCGGTCATATAATGCTCCTGTGAAGCGCCTTGGGATGTTTTATTATGTTAAAGGCATGATATAAAGATAAGTTGTTGTGATTTAGTAAAATATTTCTTTAGATTTGCACTAGAAGAACACAAACTACATTGCTTTTGTAATTTGAGCATAAAATTCAGGCTGACCCATCAGTGCAGTAATGATGGAGTGCGGCACTGTCAGAGGTGCCATCTTTCATATAAGGTCCTCTCAAATGGATATAAAAGATCTCATGGCACTATTTCAAAGAAAAGCAGGGGAAGTTCTCCCCAGTCAATGTTTATCCCTCAACCAACATCATTAAAAAATCACATTTTCTGGTCATTATCACATTGCTGTTTGTGGGAGCTTGCTGTGTGCAAATTGGCTCCCGTGTTTCCTACATTACAACAGTGACTACACTTGAAAAGTACTTCATTGGCTGTGAAGTGCTTTATGCCACCCTGAGGTCATGAAAGGCAGTATATAAATGCAAGTCTTTCTTTCATGGTGAAATGTTTGGAAATTATTTTGCATGCAGCCTAAATTTACCTAATTTAGACTATTAAGATGTCATTCATTACATGCTATATCCTCAGGCATTGTAACTGAATACAGTTTCACAACTTATGCAGTTTTATTTTTCAGTTTTAGATAAATGCTTGCCAGGCATAAACACAGACCTTTACTTATTTACATGTCACAGGAGACACTTGATTTTCCAGACATATCACTTACTGCCATCAGCATGACTGAAGATGATGCTGGTAACAGTTCACATTGTAAGCTGGTGCTTGTTCAGAAATGTTGGTGAGTTGCAAACAGCATAGATATAATCGGTATTAGTGCAGCAAGGCAATAATATAGCCACATGTACATAGTGTATGCAAATTCATTGCCCCTTAATTCCACCTGTGCAGATCAGCTGTTGACATCCAAAATCACAATTCAGTTGCCTAATCTGCCTCTTCAAGGGATCAGGCTAGAAAACTGATGCTTTCCTTTGACTGATAATTATAGGAAAAATATTTGAGCCATGGAACTGAAATTGGCCATTCAGCCCCTCGAGCCTGCTCCACCATTCAATCAAATAATGGGCGATCAGTAACTTAATTTAATTAACCCGCCTTTGCTCAATATCCCTCAATTCATTTACCTGACAAAATCTACTGGTCGCAGTTGCGAATGCTCCAAATGTCTAAACATCCATAGCCTTTTGTGGAGTGAGTTCCAGATTTCTACTAC
This sequence comes from Heterodontus francisci, assembly GCF_036365525.1. Lineage (NCBI taxonomy): Eukaryota > Metazoa > Chordata > Chondrichthyes > Heterodontiformes > Heterodontidae > Heterodontus > Heterodontus francisci. The sequence goes on along the minus strand of NC_090381.1, from coordinate 34,630,984 downwards.
TCTTTGTATGATAAAGTCTGTCCTGATTTTGCCCCTGAATAGAAAGGTGTTACAGCCACGTGATGAGGGGTGTGGGTGGTTCCCACTGTTCAACTCCCACCTGACCGCAGCAAGCGTTTTTTGTCATTAGGGTTTTAACCCCTCTGTATTTTATTTGTCAAATAAACAGATAGTGACAGGTATTCGTGTAGGTTTAAAACAGAAGATTAATTATTTATTGAGCAATATACCTTATTCTGAAATTGTCACAACTGCACCCACTCACGCATTCACTCGCACACACACACATAAGAAGAGACAGATAGAGAGGAAAAGGGGCAAGTGGTTTTTAAGTGAGGTAGGGCTTTGGGATTCATGGTAAACCTGCTGAACTCTCTCAGAGGTCAAGTTCTCTTTATCTGCAGGTGTTTGTAGATTTCTCTGTTCGTTGAAAGTTCAGTTTGAAGACAGGGGATCACTTCCAGTTCACTACTGCACAAACTGAAATATATAATTCACAGCACGGCACCTTCCTTTCTGGTTTGCTGGATTTTCTCCCAGCTCTCAGCTGGACAAGCTTTGGTGATGCTTCTTTCTGGGCCTCTCTCTCTTCAGAGAGTTACCTTTAAAGCTAAAAGTTTCTCATATCTCACTTCTGTTGGGAGACAGATTTTCCTCCCTATGGTGACCAAAAATGGCCTAGGATGTGACTATTTCAAACATTCTTTCTTTCAGAAGAACCCATTCAATTCGAAAATGTTTTGATGGGTTCAAGGTGGGTGTAAGTGACACCTCTTAGCTTTGAATGTATTATTTTGTCCTTGCCAGACAGTTTTCTTTATTTGCTTCTTTTTTATCCATTCATGGGATGTGGGCGTCGCTGGCCAAGCCAGCATTTATTGCCCATCCCTAATCGCCCTTGAGAAGGTGGTGGCGAGTTCCCTTCTTGAAACGCTGCAGTCCATGTGGGGTAGGGACACCCACAGTGCTGTTAGGAAGGGAGTTCCAGGATTTTGACCCAGCGACAATAAAGGAATGGCGATATAGTTCCAAGTCAGAATGGTGTGTGACTTGGATGGGAACTTGCAGGTGGTGGTGTTCCCATGTATTTGCTGCCCTTGTCCTTCTAGTTGGTAGAGGTCGCGGGTTTGGAAGGTGCTGTCTAAGGAGCCTTAGTGCATTGCTGCAGTGCATCTTGTAGATGGTACACACTGCTGCCACTGTGCGTCGGTGGTGGAGGGAATGAACGTTTGTAGATGGGGTGCCAATCAAGCGGACTGCTTTGTCCTGGATGGTGTCGAGCTTCTTGAGTGTTGTTGGAGCTGCACCCATCCAGGCAAGTGGAGAGTATTCCATCACACTCCTGACTTGTGCCTTGTAGATGGTGGACAGGCTTTGCGGAGTCAGGAGGTGAGTTACTCGCCGCAGGATTCCTAGCCTCTGACCTGTTCTTGTAGCCACCATATTTATATGGCTACTCCAGTTCAGTTTCTGGTCAATGGTAGCCCCTAGGATGTTGATAGTGGGGGATTCAGCGATGGTAATGCCATTGAATGTCAAGGGGAGATGGTTAGATTCTCTCTTGTTGGAGATGGTCATTGCCTGGCACTTGTGTGGCGCGAATGTTACTTGCCACTTATCAGCCCAAGCCTGGATATTGTCCAGGTCTTGCTGCATTTCTACACAGACTGCTTCAGTATCTGAGGAGTCACGAATGGTGCTGAACATTGTGAAATCATCTGCGAACATCCCCACTTCTGACCTTATGATTGAAGGAAGGTCATTGATGAAGCAGCTGAAGATGGTTGGGCCTAGGACACTACCCTGAGGAACTCCTGCAGTGATGTCCTGGAGCTCAGATGATTGACCTCCAACAACCATAACCATCTTCCTTTGCGCTAGATATGACTCCAGCCAGTGGAGGGTTTTCCCGCTAATTCCCATTGACTCCAGCTTTGCTCGGACTCCTTGATGCCATACTCGGTCAAATGCTGCCTTGATGTCAAGGGCAGTCACCTCACCTCACCTCATGAGTTCAGCTCTTTTGTCTTTGTTTGAAACAAGGCTGTATTGAGGTCAGAAGCTGAGTGGCCCTGCGGAACCCAAACTGAGCGTCACTGAGCAGGTTATTGTTAAGCAAGTGCCGCTTGATTGCATTGTTGATGACACCTTCCATCAATTTACAGATGATTGAGTAGGCTGATGGGGCGGTAATTGGCCGGGTTGTACTTGTCCTGCTTTTTGTGTACAGGACATACCTGGGCAATTTTCCACATTGCAGGGTAGATGCCAGTGTTGTACCTGTACTAGAAAAGCTTGGCTAGGGGCGTGGCAAATTCTGAAGCGCAGGTCTTCAGTACTATTGCTGGAATATTGTCAGGGCCCATAGCCTTTGCAGTATCCAGTGCCTTCAGTCGTTTCTTGATATCACGCAGAGTGAATCGAATTGGCTGAAGACTGGCATCTGTGATGCTGGGGACTTCAGGAGGAGGCCGAGATGCATCATCAACTCGGCATTTCTGGCTGAAGATTGTTGCAAATGCTTCAGCCTTATCTTTCGCACTGATGTGCAGGGCTCGCTCATCATTGAGGATGGGAATATTTGTGGAGCCAGCTCCTTCAGTTAGTTGTTTAATTCTCTACCACCATTCACGGCTGGATGTGGCAGGACTGCAGAGCTTAGATCTGATCCATTGGTTATGGGATCGCTTAGCTCTGTCTATTGCATGCTGCTTATGCAGTTTGGCATGCAGATAATCCTGGATTGTAGCTTCACCAGGTTGACACCTCATCTTGAGGTATGCCTGGTGCTGCTCCTGGCATGCCCTCCTGCACTCTTCATTGAACCAGAGTTGGTCTCCTTTTATATATTCTCTTTGAATATACAAAGGCATCATCTTTGAACCTTTGGCAGCCATTTTTTAAGCATATTTTCCACTTTTTTTAAAAAGAAAAGTCTATTTTTATAACTCTTCAGGTTGAATTCCTGTAGTTTTGGTCGCTGCACTTTGCATGAGCATCGCAAAGGGTAGAGTGAAGAGTTTCTAAAATGTCACCAGGAGTGAGCAGTTGTAGTTATGAAGGATTGCTTTGAAATCTCTCACTTTTTTAATTGGAATAGAGAAGCTTAACAGATATTTCATAGAGGTTTTAAAATTAGGAAAATATTTCAGAGGGCAAATAGTTGGAGAGCTAGTAAGAAGATGCTGTAAATTTAAGGTCATTGTAGAAGTGAGAAGATTTTTTTCACACTGGGGTTTATTAGAAATGGAATGTCTTACCACAAGTGGCTACTGATCCAGAATATAAAACTTTTCAAAAGAGATGTGAATTAGGATTTGAAAAGGAATAATATAAAAGGAAAAGGGGAAACAGTATTGAACGGGATTAGAATAAATAATTCCACTTGAGGGTTGGCTGCCGATTGTACCTGAAGTTAGACTCTCAATAGAGCAGGATATTATTGCCTTCAGCAGAGCACTGATCTAGAAGCATGTAATAACAACAGGTAAGAGCCACAGCCAGGACAGGCAGGAAGATACATAACCAAGAGATAGAGTGCTCCTGTCAACTGGGACATTGGTAAGGAAGCAAACGCCTCTGTGAATAGGGTGGCTGGAGGAGGGAGAGTGTCTCTGTGAATGGGGGAAAAGGTTAGAGGAGGAAAGCGTTTCCCTGTTGTTATGAGCAGGTGTGAAGGGGTCTAGGGGTTCCCTCTCAGCCTTTGCCTGGTTTAACCGTAACAGGGTTTAATTTGAAAACATCGTGTTTTTAGCTCTCCCTTTAGTGAACCCTTGTTCACTGCTCCAGTTGTAAGGCAAAGAAATCAAACAGGTTTTCTTAGATTTAAACAAGAAAGGTAGAAGTTTATTAATCTTAAACTCTAATCCAGTTAACGACTACAATTATGCGATGCGACCACACTAGCATGAATACGCGATAAACACACTTGCAGATAGAAACAGGAAAAGCAGAAGGAATAAAGGAGAAAAGTTTGAGGCAATATCTGATAGTTACAGTCCTTTGAGTTCAATGTGGAGTGTTTGGTTGCCGGTAAGTCTTGCAATTCGTTGGGGCCCAGTTCACGCTTCAATTTGTTCCGATGTAGGAGTCTTTTCTCTCTTGAGGTTTTTGTGTCTTCCATGGGTCTGGTGGCTTGGGAGAAAGTGAGAGAGAAAGAGAGAGAGGCTTCCTTGCTCCAGCCTTAGTTGCACACTGCCTTCTGAATTCAAACTGTCCTGTGGCTAGTTCAAAAAACCTGGACCAGCCAGTTAGTCATGTGACCAGCTGGTTTAACCAGTCCTGGCTCTGTGGATTGTATCATTTTAGCAGGGCCTGGAATGTGCTTCCTTACACCTTCAATGTCTAGTGATCAAAATCCGTTTGGGTTAATTGGAGCAGGAAATAGCCTTTTGTCTCCACAAGCAACGTCTCTTAGTATGCAAATGTCCTTCCAGTCCAGTGTCTGGTGATCTTCAAACAAGTCATTTCTTCACTCCAGCAACAGTTTAAAATTAATGTTCGTATGACAAAATTAATATGCCTCATTCTTGGCAGGTGGGGGATCTGTATGACACGGTGAATGGGGGGAGGTGGGAGGATGTTTGTGGGAAGTGAGCATGTCTCTGTGAGTGGAGGGGTTAGAGGGAGGGAGAGTGTCTCTGTAAATGGGGGAAGATTACGGGGAGGGAGAATGTCTTTGTGAATGGGGGAGGCGGGGGAGTGGGTTTGTATGGAGAGTGTCGCTGTGAATGGGAAGGTTAATAGGAAGGAGAGTGTCTCTGCGAATTGGGGGTGGGTTAATGGGAGGGAGGGAAAGAGTGTCTCTGTGAATGGGAGCAGGTTAGATGGGGAGAGGCATCTTGTACCTCTGTCCCTGGTGGCTATTGATGGTAATATGGAGCAATCCTCACATATTTACAAAATACTACTCCATTGACTGAATGACCTTCCCAGAATGTAACTTTGGCAGAAACGGCTGTGTTCTTTCTGTTTGTATTGAAATTTCATGACAGAGGCCTCTGCTTCTGGTTTCTGTTCTACCTACCGTTGTCTGAGGGTGATAAAGCAACGTAGCTGCCTTCAACTTTGAACCTGATCACAGGGTTTGGTTGAGGGACTCAAAGAAGGAATCAGTCACTTGGGTCTGCTTAACAGTAAACGTGAGTTGGGAGACAGAGCAATGTTCTTGGGACCCCCGCGCACAGAAGGGAGATTCCATTGAGCAAGGCGAAATTATTATTTTTTACTGATTGTCTTCCTCTTCAGGGATGGGCATTGTTAGTGGACTACAATGGGTCGCTTTTATTTAAAGAAACACAGGGTTAAGTTGAAAGATAATTAAGTTAGAAAAATCACAATTACTGCACGCCTATGACTTGTTTGCCTGTCTGCGCACACCATTATTGCTCACAAGTGAAATTTTCTACACCTTAGACTTGCTTTAGGCAAGTCCCCTGGTGTGGTCCATGAAAAAAAATACTTAAGGCTGAAACGTGACAATGGATGGCTAGGAGATTAGCTGCTTGAAGTCCATTTTCTTTGATAACTCCTCTGTGAAATGAGTTGGGACATTTTTCTACAAGTTCCAGGTGCTGTATAAATGCAAGTTGCTGTTATTGTTGAGACAGGCAGCAAAGGTACTGTCATATATCCACATATGTATTGAAAACAGAGAGGTTTAAGCTCACAGGTAGACAGAATTTGGATTCAATGGCTGTATAGAATCTTGTAATCCTGGATTTAAACATAATACCATTCTTATTTTTATGATTTATGACTCTGACTATGTCTTTCACAGAAGAGTTGGAATTGGATTGTGTCTACCCAGATTTGGATCACTAACAACCTTTAAATCCTCTGAGAGTAGACTTTAATCCCATTTGCCTAAATTGGATTTAAATACAGAAAGTATTCCAACTCAATATGTAACCGAGCCCCATCATTCAAATACAGCAAGCTACTCTCTATCTATTTTGCAGATTAACAGTCCCTGAGGGAGTGAAACATGGAATAGTAACACATCAAACAGGTGTTCATGTGTTTGCATGTCTGGTGGACATATATAAAACAGTTTTCCCCTGTCATGGTAAATCATTTTTCTCCTACTTCCTCAGATGGCCACATACCAATCCTTTACAGAGAGAATGTGGACACACAGACTCTGCCAGTTACTGGGAAGGTGCGGGGAAGGCACAGGAGAGACTGAAAACAGCAGAGGCACCCAGCATTGCCACTGACGTGGAGTTCCTGTCGAATATAATGGCAGGATCTCAATTAACATTAACATTTATCAAACCAGTTAAGTGGACAGCCTGGCCAGTAGGCAGAAGAGAAAAGACGACCAGCGGCAGGAGGCCGCAACCGTGCCCAGCAACTGGGAAGTCAGAGAGGCTTGGCAATCGGGAGAGGGGAGAAAGATTGCAGTCCAGGGAGGATAGAGGCTGTGATCATACGTGGGGAAAGAGACTCCATCGGGAGTGGGTAGAGAGGGTGCAATAGTGGGGGTGGGGGAGAAAAGAGGTCAGCAAACAGGAGAATTGGGTGAGGTGAGGTGGAGGAGGCTGGTGATCTGGGCTGAGGGAGGCTGAAGGCCTCCTTGTGCGACCGGAGGCAGCACTCCCTGTCCTCTTGGCCCATGAGGAGTGCTGTATAATACACATACCTTGTGGACCCAGCAGCTCCCTCCTCCCTTTCACGCCCGAGTTTCCTGACCCCTGGGAAACCCATGCAGCAAAGGTAAATTTTAAATTGGGCTCCCAATTGCACGGAGAGTGCCAGAGTTAAATGTGTTAAATAAGTGCCTCAATATCCGCCAGCATAAAATCGCTTGGGGATGTGGCATGGTGGGGTTGCATTTCCCATGTTAAACTCTTTAATCCATGCACCCCCCCCCCCCCCCCCCCACTTCACCCAACCTCTCCCACCCGTCATGGCTGTGGTTAATACCAGGGTCACCTTTGCAGAGTCCCTTGCAGCATTTAAATTGGCCACTAGTAGGTGCTATAGAGCAATGGTATTTGTTCCAATTCAGATCAGGAAGGTGCATTTCCTATATGAAGTGTTCCCTTGCAAAATGTCACAGAAATGCACTTGCACTCCAAAACATGAGAGAACAGGATATGTCCTAAAAGCGGTAAAGATTCAGGATTTCTGAAGTATCTGCTAGAAATCCAGGAAGCAGCTGTGATATAAAAACTGAAAAGTACAATAGGGAGTAAGAGCATTGACAGACCAGCATTGCACACTAGCACCAGATATGGGCCAAGTAATCTTGGCTCAGCTACAGTCATGAAGGAATTCTGTTTTTCAGACAAACCTGCAGTACCAGAAAGCTTTCTAACACTAGTCTCTGAACAGTTCCACGTTGGAAAGGCAGCTCAGATATTAATAAATTTCAGTTAGCTGCTTGCCCCACCCTGTGTAACCTTTCCCCCATTTTATGCTTTAAAGCAACAAAAGCACAAAACTCCGATATCCTGCTTAGACTGAACTTCATTTCGTAGGCATAAAATATACAAAACATAATCAGGTGCAAATAGTCACAAAGAGAACTCGATATTCATTCCTGCAGAGGAGCCACTATTTATTTTGCTAGTTGTCTATCTGTTATAGCGCGGCACGTAGAGAGTGAAGACCAAGTGCATTCTTCAGAAGAAGCAGGATTAGAGGCCGAGGGATAGTTGGACCAGGACACACAGGCGTAATTCAGTCCCCAATTTAAAGTCATACGTTCTGCCTTTATTTTTATATTATCATTATAAGTTCCATTAGAAATGTACCTCCAATGGTGGAAGGTGCAATTACAGTGTGACAAGTTTACAAAGGCAGTTTCCATTATCTATACAAACCATATGAACATACGTATTAGGGGCAGGAATAAGCCATTTGGCCCATTGAGCCTGCTCTGCCATTTGATAAGATCATGGCTGATCTGTTTGTGGCCTCAACTCTACTTTCCTGTCTACCTGCTATAACCTTTGAGTCCCTTGTCAATCAAGAATCTATCTAACTCAGCCTTAAAAATATTAAATGACCCCTGCCTCCACTGCTCTCTGGGGAAGAGAGTTCCACAGACTAACAACCTTCTGAGAGAAAAAAGATTCTCCTAATCTCCGTCTTAAATGGGAGACCCCCTAATTTTTAAACTATCTCCCCAATTCTAGTATCTCCCATAAGGAGAAACAGCATCCAGCCTGTCAAGTCCCCTCTGGATCTTATATGTTTCAATAAGATCACCTCTCATTCTTCTAAACTCCAATGGATACAGGCCCAACCTTTCCAACCTTTCCTCATAAAATAATCCCTTCAACCCAGGAATCAGTTGAGTGAACCTTCTCTGAACTGTTTCGAATGCAATTATATCCTCTTTAAGTAAGGAGACCAAAACTTTACACAGTACTCCAGATGTGGTCTCATCAATGCCCTGCACAACTGTCGCAAAATTTCCCTAGTTTTATATTCCAATCCCCTTGCAATAAATGACATTTTTCTTCCTAATCACTTGCTGTACCTGCATAATAACTTTTTCTGAATAGGACATAGGAATCTGTAATGGAAAAGTTGGCAGGAACTGCGTGCAGACGCAAAAATTGTTAACATATTATAGACAAATTTTACTTACAGATTTTATTGAATAAATATGTGATATATAGGTCAGTGTACTATTTCAGAGCAGTAATTCATTCGAGGTTTGGGTGAGATCAAAAACAAACACAGCTTATTTAAGTCATCTGTCCCATCAGTTGCATTAGAGCCTTGAACTAGACTGCACTGTGTTGGAAAAGTACAAATTTATGGAGGCAGTTCTGTTATATTTTAGAACAATTTTTAATTTTGTTTTATTGCACCATCTGTTTTATTTCACTCCTAGGGAGTGACGTGACCTGTGTGTATTGTAATACACACAGGTCATGCGGAGCAGACTAAAGGGGCTGTATGGCATCCTACTATCCCTATTTCTTATGCTCTTATGGAATACATTGGGAATTAGGTTACTTGTTTTCAATGTTGCAATCCAACTGAGATCTTCAAATAGTTTATACACAGTATAATAAATATAAAAGTTTACATCAGAGGAGTCCATTCAACCTATTGTGTCTGTGCCAGCTCTTTTCTAGAGCAACCCATAAACTAACTTGATTGCTTTGGTCTCTCCCTATAGCTCTGTATCTTTCTCTTTTTCAAATATTATCCAGTTTTCTCTTAAAGGGTGAAATTGTCTCTGTCTCAACCACTACATGTGGCATAGCTTTCCATGTTGCAACATTGTTCTGTTTCTCCTTGCCTCTTTTGCCACTCTTTTAGTGTGTCCTCAACCAGAGGACATATACTCCCTATACACTCGATCAAAACTCATAATAATCATAAAAGCCTCTGCTAAATTTCTACTTAGCCTTCTCATCTCAGCAATGGCTCAGAAGTAGCGCTCTTGCCTCTGAGTCAGAAGAAGTCCCACTCCAGAGATTTGAGCACATAATCTAAACTGACATTCCAGCGCAGTACTAAGGGAGTGTTGCATTGTTGGAGGTGCCGGTTTTCAGATGAGACGTTGATCCGAGACCCCAACTGTCCTCTCAGGTGGATGTGAAAGATCTCATGGCACTATTTCGAAGAAGAGCAGGCAAGTTTTCCCTATTGTCCTGGCAAATATTTATCCCTCGGCCAACATCATTAAAACACATTATCTGGTTAATATGTTATTTCTGTACATACGACCTTACATTACGCAAATTTGCAGCCCTGTTTCCCTACATTACAACAGTAACTACACTTCAAAAGTACCTCATTGGCTGCAAAGCACATTGGCATCTCTGAAATTGTGAAAGGAACTGTACAAATGCAAGTTTTTTCCTTCTTTCTTTGCTTCACTGGATATAGTCCCAGTATCTCGACTCTATCCTCTTAACTACAGCTTCTCATCTCTGGTATCATCTCAGTGAATCTGCACTATATAATTTCTATTGTTTTGATGTCCTTTATATAAGTACATGAAACTGTACACAGTACTCTAACTGTGGCCCAAGAAATATTTCGTATAACTTAACTATTACTTCTTTGCTTTTGTGCACTTGTCCTTATTTTTAAAACCCCAAATTCTGTTAGCTTTTTTTATTGCTCTATCTAACTTCATTTGTACTTTCACAGAATTCTGTGTTGAACTCCAAGATCTCATTGTTCATATGCACCCTTCAGTGTCTTTTCGTTAAAGGTAAATTGTCATTTCTTTTGATTTGCCCCAAAATGTAAAACCTGGCACTAATCCACATTAAATTCCATCTGCCACTCATCTATGCATTCTGCTAATCTATGTCTTCCTGAAATACTTTCCGTTCTGTTTTCCAAACTTCCTACTTTTGTATCCCTAGCAAATTTTGAGGTTTTGTTCACTATACTGTTTTGGTAAGGTTGACGGCAATGTAGTTGATATGTATATGGACTTTCGAATGCCATTTGTAGGGTACCAAATATGAGGCTTGTTAGCAAAATTGAAGCCCATGGGATAAAAGGGTCAGTAGCAGCATGCAAGATGGGCTAAGGGGAAAAAAAAGAGGTGTGGTAAATGACTGTTGTTTGGACTGGAGGGAGGGACACAGTGCTCAGGGTTCAGTAGTAGGATCACTGCTGTTTTTGATATACATTAATGACTTGGACTTGGGGTTACAAGGCACGATTTCAAAATTTGCAGATGACACGAAACTTGGAAATGTAGTAAACAATGAGAAAGATATTAACAGACTTTACAAGGATATAGACAAGAATGCTAGATGAAATTCAATGCAACAAAAGTGTGAGGTAATATATTTTGGTAGAAAGAATGAGGAGAGATAATATAAACTAAATGGTACAATTTTAAAGGGGTGCAAGAACATAAAGACCTGAGAGTGTTAGTTCACAAATATTTGAAGGCAGAAGGACAGATTAACAAAGAGTTAATAAAGCATATGGGATCCTAGGTTTTATAAATAGAGGTACAGAGTTCCGCCAGGGCCACTAGGCTCCTGTACGGCCTTGGTCCAAACATGGCCAAAAGAGCTGAACTCAAGAGGTGAGGACGGAGTGACTGCCCTGGATATCAAGACAGCATTTGACTGACTGTGGCAACAAGGAGCCCGAGCCAAACTGAAGTCAATAGGAATCAAAATGAAAACTCTCCACTGGTTGGAGTCATATTAGCAAAAGGAAGATAGTTGTGATTGTTGGAGGCCAATCGTCTCAGCTCCAGGACATCACTACTTCAGGGGAGTGTTCTAGGCCCAACCATCTTCAGCTGCTTCATCATAAGGTCAGAAGTGGGGATGTTCACTAATGATTGCACTATTTTCAGTACCATTTGCAGCTCCTCAGATACTAAAGCAGTCCGTGTCCATATGCAACAAGGCCTAGACAACATTCAGGCTTGGGCTGATAAGTGGCAAGTAACATTCACGCCACACAAGTGCCAGGCAATGACCATCTACAATAAGAGATAATCTAACCATCACCCTTTGACATTCAACGGTATTACCATCGCTGAATCCCCCACTATCAACATCCTGGGGGTCACCATGGACCAGAAACTGAACTGCAACAGCCACATAAATACTGTGGCTACAAGAGCAGGTCAACAGCTGGGAATTCTGAGGTGAATAACTCACCTCCTGACTCCCCAAAGCCTGCCCACCATCTACAAGGCACAAGTCAGGAGTGTGATGAAATACTCTCCAATTGCCTGAATGGGTCCAGCTCCAACAACACTGAAGAAGCTTGACACCATCCAGGACAAAGCAACCCATTTGATTGGCACCCCATCCACCACCTTAAACATTCGCTCCCTCCCCCACCAATGCACAGTGGCAGCAATGTGCACCATCTACAAGCTGCACTGCAGCAACTCACCACACTTCCTTCGACAGCACCTTCCAAACCCATGACCTCTTCCACCTGGACGGACAAGGACAGCAGGCGCATGGGAACACCACCATCTGCAAATTCCCCTCCAAGTCACGCACCATCCTGACTTGGAATTAAATCGCCCTCCCTTCACTGTCATTGGGTCAAAATCCTGGAACTCCCTCCCTAACAGCACTGTGGATATACCCGCACCAAATGGACTGTAGCAGTTCAAGGAGGCAGCTCACCACCACCTTCTCAAGGGCAATTAAGGATTGGCAACATATGCCGGTCTTGCCAGCGACACCCACATCCCATGAAAGAATAAAGTTGTGCTAAACCTTTATAAAACACTACTTCAGCCCCAACTGGAGTATTGTATCCAGTTCTGGGGACCACACTTTAGGAAGGACATGAAGGCTTAGAAAGGATACAGAAGAGATTTATTTTTATCGTTCCAGGGATGGAACATTATAGTGACATGGATAAACCGGATAAGCTGGGGTTGTTTTCCTTCGAGCAAGGAAGGCTAATAGGAGATTTGATAGAGGTGTTCAAAATCATGAAATGTTTGGGTACAGTAAATAAAGAGAAACTGTTTCCAATGGCTGCAGGGTCACTAACCAGAGGGCACAGATATAAGATGACTGGAAAAAGAACCAGAGGTGACATGAACAAAAATGTTTTACGCAATTAGTGGTTAAGATTTGAAATGCACTGTCTGATAGGGTGGTGGGTACAGATTCAATAGTTGCCTTCAAAAGGCAATTTGATAAATACTTGAAGGAGAAAAAAATTGCAGAGATATGGGGAAAGAGTAGGTAGTGGGACTAACTAAATTGCTCTTCAAAAGAGCCGATGCAGACTCAATGGGCCTAACAGCCTCCTTCTATACTGTACTAATCTATGATTCTATACCCAAATTCAAATCATCTCAATATACCGGGAACAAAACTGAACCTAGCACTGTGCCCTAGGATACACTGCATACCCTTCTACAGACCAAGTAACACCCACTTAATCTAAGTCTGTTTCCTGCCAACTTCCAATCTACACTGCTACATTTCCCCTGCTTCCATGTACTTGAATTCTTCAAACTAGACTCTTGTGAGAGACCAAAATGAACAGATTCTGAAAATGTTGGATAAATCTTCTTACCAGGCCCCTTTAAACCTATGTCTATAAGATGGGAAATCAATGCAGGCCTTGCCAGCAATGCTCACATCCCAAGAACGGATTTTTTAAAAAAGCAGCTCATTGCCCAACAACCCTGGATGCCCATGATATATGGGCATGATTTCGAAGTGGCGTTGATTTCGCATGATCGCTGTAAAATGATCAATTACATCACTGCTGTATCATCAGCCCCTTAGAATGAAACTCCTGTCTATAGAACATAGAACATTACAGCGCAGTACAGGCCCTTCGGCCCTCGATGTTGCGCCGACCTGTGAAACCATCTATGTCAGGCAGGAATATCCTCTGCCAGCAGACCACAGCTAAGATACTCACCTCTTTTTGTGTGCTGTTAAGCCCCTTGAGTTGGTTCAAATGGTGAAAAAGTGGATGTTATTAACACTAAAGCCTACCATTATGTTCATACAACCAGTGGAAGAGTTTATTCACCTCTATAATGCCTATCCTACAGAGGTAGCATTTTTGGAGATATAAACCCAAGGAAATTCATGCTCAGTTCCCAAGGACCGGATTTTCAAAGGGCTGCAGGGTCAGAACCTGATGCAGCAGGATTTCAAAATTGTAGTCATGGAGGTCATCTCGGGATCCCGACGCTTCCGGAACAGTTTTGAATTTTCAAAGGGCTGGTGGGGGGAGGGGGGAGGGACCAGGAAGCACAATCGCCGCCAATTAATGACCCATTAAGCTCCTTTAGGAGCTTGTTAAAGGGCTGAGGCATTTGGGAAGGCAGTTTTTAAACTTTATCGTGGCAATCCTGAGCAGTCTGGTGCACATTACTGCACAGTTGTTGGGGTTGCCATGGGGCAAAAGAAAGTTTGTGTCAATGTGTGTTGAAATGAAATTTGAGGACCAACTATCATTGGGTCCAGCACTGTACCTCCACTTGGCCTCCATGGCCACTGTCTGCCGTTTTTATCATCCTGGCCCATTCATGAGTGCCAGTTTAGGTGCCTGGAGGTGGTCTCCCAGTGGCAGGCCTGTGGGGGGGAGTGCTCCAGGCAGCCTAGAGGCCCTCCCTGCCTACCTGGGTGCAGGAACAACTGTAGACTGCCCTGTAGAGGGGCTCCCCCAAATAGTGGTGGCTTGGCTGCAAGATCCATTTTTTAATTTAAGAGTTAAAAAAGTTGGAGAGACAGCCTCTCCATCTTACTTACCCTCTATTGTAGCTTGCTGCTCCTTTCAAGCTGGGACGGCCTCTGAAAGCCCATCCACCATCCTTAATTGGACAGCGAGCCCGTCTCCAGGCCAATTAAGGGATGGGTTGGGGTGGGGTGGGGGGGCGGTGTCCATGAAAATCACAGTGAGTGACTTTTTCCACCTGGGGTGAGTTTGGGACCCGGAAACACTCCTGACCTGTATCCTTTCCCTGGAGGAAACATCCTGCCCCAGAAGGCAGATTGCGAGCAGGTGAAGCTTTGCCAGACATAGCTGTGCTCTTAAAAATAACTCTAACTTTTATCAAAGTCCAAAAAAATCATAATTGCCCATGTGCAAATCCTCGTGCACAGGCAGTTCCATTTTTTGAGGGCATAGGCTGAGTTATTCTTGAGAATGTTCCCAAAATTCCATGCAGTTAAGAACTCGTGTAGACTGTCACGTTTTTCGGACAATGAAATCCAAAGCTGTCACAAACTCTGGGTCATTTTAGTTAAATAACACTCGAGCTCAATTATTCTCATTGAGGATAATTTTGCTAGCTTCTAGCTAGGCTACCAAATTGATATCCATACACAGCAATAAAGAGGGCAAGTGGCAAAGAAGGTAATGTGTACGGATCAGTCTAACAACAACAACTTGCATTTATATCGTGCCTTTAACATAGTTAGAGATACCAAGGTGTTTCACTGGAGCACCAACAGACAAAATATGACCCTGAGCCATAAGGAGATATTGGGCTGGATTTTAAGGAGTCCTCAATGTCAGGACTTGTGGCGGGGGGAGAGGTGCGGGGGTGGTTTGGGGGGGCCTGAAGATGGTCCTGAATGAGGCCCGCCACTGACCTCAAGGCCGGCAGGGCCCAGCCCAATATTACCGGCAGCAGCGAGGCCTTGTGGTGGCCCTCCTGTCGCTTGGCAACGGGACCGCAATTTAAATATTTAAATAAATTAAAATACCTGCATTAATTACTCTCACGTCGCCTCCTGATGTCCCACCGCGATCTTCACCCCAGTGGTCAACACTGCTGGGCCATCGGATCCCCGTCCCGGGAAACAAGGTGGAACACTTGTGGGGGTGGGCAGGAGGTACGTTTATCAGTGCGGGGGTGGGGGGGGGTGGAAACAGAGTCAAATTAGCGTCATGAGTGTAGGGGATGATGGAAAGTGTTATAGTTTATAGTTTGTGCAGTTGCGGGGGGGAAGATCAGATGGTAAAGGTAAGCGTTCTTGGGGGGGGTAAAAGGGCAAATAATTAGTTTACTTTTGTTATTGGAGGGGTGGGAGAGGGGCAAAAGAGATGTATTTATTTTTTAAATTCCATGTCACTTTAAATATTAAAATTTCCTGGGAGGGCTGACAGCCTTTTAAAAATGGTGTCAGTGCCTGCGAGCAGGCAGCTGGCGCCATTGCCAGGGACAGACTGCCCGCCCCAACCACATGATCGGGGGTGGGTGGGGGGGGGGACACGGCCCGCCCTGGCTATTGAAATGAGTTGTCGCGCTTGGAATCGCAGCGGCTCTTTGGCGTGCAGCCCAGGCAGGTGGGCCGCCATTTATTTTGCCCACTGCTGATTTCAGTGCCGGGCTTATGAATTCAGCCCATTAAGACAGGTGACCACAAGCTTGGTCAAAGAGGTAAAATTTAGGAAGCGACTTAAAGGAGGAGAGAGGTAGAGAGGTTCAGAAAAGGAATTTCAGAGCTTAGGGCCTAGACAGTTGAAGACATGGCAGCCAATGGTGGAGTGATTAAAACTGGGAATGCATAAGAGGCTGTAATTGAAGGAGGTCAGAGATCTTGGAGTGTTGTAGGGCTGGAGGAAATTACAAAGATAGGGAGGGACAAGGCCATGGAGGGATTTGAAAACAAGGATGAGAATTTTAAAATCACAATGTTGCCAGATTGGGAGATAATGTAGGTCAGTTAGCGCAGGAGTGATGGGTGAATGGGACTTGGTGCGAGTTAGGATACAAGCAGCAGAGATTTAGACGAGTTCAAGTTTATGGAAGGTGGAAGATGGGAAGGCAGTTAGGAGAGCATTGGAATAGTTAAGTTCAGAGGTAACAAAAGCTGAGGGTTTCAGCAGCAGACAAGATGAGGCAGAGGTGGAGACAGACGATATTATGGAAATGAAAGCAGGCTGTCTTGGTGATGGAGCAGAGATGGAATCGGAAACTCGTTTCAGTGTCAAATTGTTTGAGAAGGCTGGGAATGATCTAGTTCAGCCTCATACAGTGGCCCAGGAGAGGGATGGAGCCATGGCTTGGGAACAGCATTTGTGGCTGTGACCAAAGGCAATGACTTCAGTCTTCCCAATATTTGGTTCAGTCTCAGGAAAGCGCACCCTGAACTGGCAAATCTCAGCACCTATGCTCTCTGGGACAAATGCGGAGAGAGCTGCTTATTTTTGAGCATTGCAATAGGACACAGATGTTGGTATGTTAAAGGTAGACAAGTGTTGTGAGATCTGTACTGCACTGCAGCTGTTGGACAGGAGCAGCTGGTGACCGATTTCAGTGCAAATCACTGTAGAACTTGCACATCAGTACACTACACTTTAAGACAATTCTGATGTAGAACCTTTCCGTAGATGATCTTTATGTTTTCTATTGTATGCATGAGTGTTCGTCATTAGCAAACATCCGTTTGGTCTTTCACACCCTCATTTCTCCTTTTTCTGTTTTTCTTTCTCTTTCTCTCTTTTCCTTTTTCCCTCACTTCCTTTTTCTTTCAGTCTTTTCGTTGTTTGTGTTTATTCCCAAATTACCTTTCTGTCTTCCATTCCTTTCTGAATCAGTTTTCTGTGTGTCGTTTTTTTCTCCCGTATATTTCTTTCTTGTTCTGTCAGTTCAAGAGCCCATTTATCAACTTCAGATAATTGATCAGTCTAAGAATCATTGTTTCATTGTTGATCAGCTAGAGAGCCCCTATCAATCAGTCTGAGAACTGTACATCAGTCAGTCTCATTCATCTGTCAATCAATCTGAGAATTGTAGGTCATTCAGTTAGACACCTGTCAATCAGAGAAAATCTGAGAAAAGTCTGTCACTCAGTCCAAGGGACATCCATCACTTATCTTGGATTTCACTGGTGTTCCATGTGAGATTGTGCAGATTGAGTGTGTGTTTATGTAATGCTGTATGTCGCAACCTCCAACTTAAGTGACATGATGCAGCAGGAAGTTCATGCCCACAGTCCCCCAGCAAATGTATTCCTGACCTCAGCTGTACTAAACCAAAAAGGTACCAGAGATTTGTCAAAAGTCAAAATGGTCACAATTCTGCAGTTTGTTAACCCAGTTTGCAACTGACATCTCTAAAGCCTGCTGTCTGTACGTGGATTCCAACACCTTCTACCCAATGTTCAGAGGCACATTGGAAGATTTTCATCTTGCCGGCTGGCCATAAAACTGGAGTTGCAGTTCATTATAGAAGAGGCCCAATTTTCACTTCCATTAATTTTCAATGGAAGGGAATGTAGAGCAGTTTAAAATGTAACTCATTCACTGTAATGCTCACCTCATAATAAAACAAATGTTTGCCTCCTGCGGCCTATGAGGAGGTGGAATGAAAGATCAAAGAAAATAACACATTACATTCAATACCAATTCACACCAGAGACAATATTGCACTTGCACACAATCACGTTGAAGTATCTGGCAATATGTCACACTTAGGCAATGTGAACTTATGAAGAAAACGCGAAACAGCCAATTTCCTGTAAAGCAAAATGGAGTTGAGAGGTCTGGTGACATTTTCTTTCCTGCCAATACACATGGAACTGCAAGAACCCTGAGATAATTTTCATGTCTGGACAGTCTTGGTGAAGTCATTAAAATGCAAACAACCATTCCTGTGGTAATGGCTGCATTTCTCCAACTAATTAAAAAACAACTTGGCAGGAAGTTTTCACCCTACCGTGGGAGTGGGCTGGAGGCAGGCTGGGGAATAAAATTGAGTGGAAGGTGCAGGTGCCATTACAGTCGCCCTCCCGCCTCCACTGCAATTTTCCGAGTGGCAGGGGTGGTGACAAACGGCCCACCCGCCCCAGGCCAATTAAGGCCCTTAAGTGGCCAATTAATTACCAGCAGTGGGTGGTGGCTCAGCACGTTGGGAGGCCGCTCAGTATAACGTGGTGGCCTCCTTGCAGGCTGGAGGGGAGGGCCCTCTTGATCGGGCACTCTGTATCCCACAGAGGGCCCCCCGATGGCACAAGCCGCCCCGACTGAAGCATATTCACCACACCACCCCCGCAATCGACACTCCCTGCCTTGCCAGGGCCCAGCCGATTGTCCCTGACAAGGTTCCACACACTTACCTTAATTCCAGGGCCTCGCTCATGGCTGCTCCTCTTGCTGGCTGCAGTCGCAGCAGTGGCCACCACTCCTGGTGGCAGTGCAGTGAGTGAGAGCTGCTGGCACACTGATTGGCCAGCAGCTCTTGGAGGAGAGGCTTCCTGCCTCAAAGGGTGGAAGTCCCATCCGAGGCCAATTAAGGACCTGGGCCTCGTAAAATCACCGTGTGGATTCCAGGCCCTGTGAAGGTGGGCTCGCCACCGTCTTTTTGGCTGGTGGGCGGTGCCTGTGACCTGACGTTAGATTCCGGTCCTGGTTTCACATTACTGTTGCGGATTCTTTAACTGCAAACTTGAAATCCAGAAAATGGGTGTGAAAAGCTCTATTCTATCAAGATGGTATGTGGATGAGCCCGAAGTTTTCGTTGGGCAGGAGGTCCCACCCACTGGCTGAAAAGTCAGTGCGAGTCCGCCTCTGCTGGACCTGGGGAACCAAGCCAGAATTTTTTGCTCCCCAGGCCCTTAATTGGTCTTGGGTGGGATTTCCACCTCCTTGAGGCAAGAAGTCCTGCCTAATTGAACGGTCAGCCAATCAGCGGGCCGACAGCGTTTAGTCCCAGCAATGCCACCAGGAGCGGTGGCCACTGCTGGGACTACACCCAGCCATCAAAAGCAACATGAAGTACGGCCCCGGAACTAAGGTAAGTTTTTAGAGCCTTGCTAGGGACAATTGGTCAGGCCCCGGCGAGGCAAGGGTGGGTAGGTTAGGGGGGTGGAGGGAGTGTTGGGAGCAGTTGGGACTTCGGGGACAGCCCTCCATGGGGCACAGTTTGCCCGATCAGGAGGCGGCCTACCCCCAGTCTGCAAGATGGTTGCCTGGTTTTACCAGGCAGGGTTCTTGATGCTTTTGCCATCTGACCGCCGAGGCTAAAATACCCACAGTGGCGAGAGGAGGCCCTTAAGTGCCAGTTAATTGGCCCTTAAGGGCTTTGATTGGCCAGGAGTGGGTGGGTCATTTCTCATCACCACTGCCCTGTGTAAAATTGCAGCAGGGGTGGGAGGTTGTCAGGAATGGACCCCCTGCCTCCCACTCAATTTTATGCCCCTCCCCCCGCCACCTGCCCACTTGTTTGGGGGCTGTAAAATTCTGGCCTTGGACTCTATTGTCTAACAATGGCCTAACCATCAGAAGCTATTTATGAGGACAATGGAAAAAGATGTGCTGCTCACATGAAAGAAACTAGGTTTTTGATAAGGGGTTTTAATAAAGGATATTCTGGACAGACAGAGGCGGGAAAACATCTATGCCGAAGCGAAAAGACCCTGCCTAAAACCACCAGCTTTAAGCCACATGCAGGCAGAGACTCAAGTTGGCCCTGAACTCTCCACCTGAGGAACTGTACCAGGGCTTCACCATTGAACCTTGACTGGAGTATAATAAGAGTAATTTGCTACTGCAAATATAAAACAACAGCAAATCTGTCCTTCAGAACCTCCAGAGCATTTCTTCAGTGGACAGAAAAGGATTACAGGCCTGCACCATTTCAAAGCGCGGCACAGTGGCGCAGTGGTTAGCACCACAGCCTCACAGCTCCAGCGACCTGGGTTCAATTCTGGGTATTGCCTGTGCGGAGTTTGCAAGTTCTCCCTGTGTCTGCGTGGGTTTCCTCTGGGTGCTCCGGTTTCCTCCCACATGCCAAAGACTTGCAGATTGATAGGTAAATTGGCCATTATAAATTGCCCCTAGTATAGGTAGGTGGTAGCGAAATATAGGGACAGGTGGGGATGTGGTAGGAATATGGAATTAGTGTAGGATTAGTATATATGGGTGGTTGATGGTCGGCACAGACTCGGTGGGCCGAAGGGCCTGTTTCAGTGCTGTATCTCTAAATAAATAAATAAATAAATCTTCACCCCAGGAAAAGCAAGTGTAACAAAGAACTTGTGAAATCATAAGACCTAATCGCAAGCTACTTTTATAATCGCAATCTTTTTTTGAGTGTGTGTGTGAGAGTGGGTGTAGTTGCGTATATTCGGGTATTGAACAAAAACTATGTATCTTTCTTTTAAAACATACAAGAAAACCTGAGATTTGTCTGTTTCTGGCAATTAAAGCACTCTGGAGTGAAAACACTTCGCTGAAACACGCTGTCTTCAGTCAGTCAAGAGGTGAAAAGGGGGAGCCATCCCTATCATCTCTCTCCTATCCGGAACAAATATGAGTCAATTAAATTATACGCTGCAAGCAACCCTGTATGTAGTTCACAGACAGAATACCAATGGATGGCAGAATAGAGACAACAGGCGTTAAACCTCCTCCCCCGTGTGGTTAACAGCACAGACTGAAATTTACACAAAATGCTTTCTCCACTGTGGATATCGTAGCACGAGAGGGAATTCAACCTGCCAGACATTAAGAACGAGGCAACAAGTGACGAAAGTGATTTCAAACCGGGAAATCATTTAGCAGGATCTCTGTGGTTAGTAATAGTGTGGGCAGTGGCAGGATAAAAATATCCCTGTTCTCCCAACCTTGGGCTTGTGTGAACCAGATAAGCAAAAATAGAAACAAAAAACTCAGATTGCCTGGGCTAATTACTATTTGTTTGTTGACTGTGGAAATGCTGAAAAATAAAATCCCAAGGGATGAAATACTTCAGCTACATGGAAAGATTAGAGAAACTGGGGTTGTTCTCCTTAGAGCAGAGAAGGTTAAGGGGAGATTTGATAGAAGTGCTCAAAATCATGAATGGTTTTGATAAAGTAAAATAAGGAGAAACTGTTTCCAGTGGCAGAAAAGTTGATAACCAGAGGACATAGATTGAAGGTAATTGGCAAAAGAAGCAGAGGTGACAAGTGGGGGAAAAAATGCAGCGAGTTGTTCTGATCTAGAATGCACTGTCTGAAAGGGCAGTAGAAGTAGATTCAATAGTAACTTTCAAAAAGGGAATACTTGAATATACTTGAAAAGGCAACATTTCCTCGGCTTTGGGGATAAAGCTGGGGAGTGGGACTCATAGATTAGCTCTTTCAAAGAGCTGGTGCAGGCACGACGAGCTAAATGACCTCCTTTTATCCTGTATCCTATTCTACTATTCTATACCACAACCTGCAATTCACCACAGACAGCTTACAATACAGAGGAACCATGATGAGACCAGTTTTGAGGAAAAACTTGAGAAAGTGGGACTGTTTCCACTGGAGCAGAGAAGGCTCAAGGAGATTTAATCGAGACTTTTAGAAATTATGATGGGTTTTCGGAGGGTGAATCGGGAAAGACTATTTCCTCTGATTGGGAAGTCAGTGACGCAGGTCACTAAGAGTGAAGACAGGTTAGGAGAAATTTTATGCAGAAAAGGAATAGTTAAATTGGAGTCCATTCTATCTTTTAAAGGTGAAGTGGATTAACAATGGAAGCAGAGGAAGATACAGGGCTCTGGAGAGAGCTGGCACAGACATGATGAGCCAAATGGCCTGCTTCAATGCTGTGAACTTCTGTGGTTCAATGGCTCTCCCTCAAAGTAACTGCAGTAAAATGAGCTTTCATATGATAAATTTGTAACACAAACTATGCATGCTGTTTGTTGGATATAACATCCTTAGCTTGAATCTAGAGGTTTACACAACAGACAATCTGGCACTAGCCATCTTCCAACATAAAACAATGCCACGTGGCAGTAAGTGTGGCTAAACCTGCTACTTTAGTTCCCACAAACAAACAAAAAAAAGGCAGCTTTAACAGCTGGAAAAATCTCCTTTGAGGATTACAAGCTGTCATAAACCAACCCACCAGAAATTTATCCACCAATCTTACACAGTGGGTTTGGACATGATGTGCTGTGGAATATGGCAGGATTCCCATTTTCCTCGTGATAAACTTATATATTCACAAGCATTCCCATGAGATAGTGTCAATCGCATGAGAGTGTCGCCTCGTATCACTCACACAGACCTCTCTGCTGGTCGCACAGCAATTTTCAGATTGTGTCTCCACAACCAAAGCTTATTTTTTATCGGATAAAATGTAATTTGCAAATCTTTATTGCCAAACTGATCCAATAGAAAGTTTGAATTTAATAATCTGTTTGTCTAAGGATGCCACTTTGAAACATTTCCCCAACACATTATGCACATGTCCCTCGTTATTTTTATTATTACAAATTTCACAGCTGCTGCCAGTGTTTCTCAGGGGTCAGGAAATCCAGCAGTGAAAGGGATGTGGGAGAAGGAGGCAAGAGCTGCCAACTCTCCTTACAGCACTCCTTTTGGCCTGGAGGAGCAGTGGTATTCCGCCCAGGCTTCACAAGGAACATTTTGGCCTCCCCCCAGCCAGTCATCATCATCAACCTAATCCCCTAAGCTTCCCAATAGCTGATCTTGCTGCCACCTTCACATTGTAGTCTCTCTCCCCCTCCCCATCACCAACCTTCCCCCAACCCCACCCCAGTGGAGTGCTAGGATCTTTCCATAAGGATCCCAGGCTGTGACCTCCTGCCATTACTTTCCTTTCCAGCTGCCAGCCAGGCTGTCAGTTTGATCGGCTGGCAGGCGGGAAACAGATCAACAAAATGATAATGAGATCCTGCCATTAAGTTCGGCAGGACTCTGCATCCTCGGCCTTATCGGGGTATTTGGCCATTTTTGGACTCCCCCACACCCTTCACGTCTCCCCATAAATATTTGGGCCTATTTATTAAATGTTTTCTAAGTCTCAGTCAAAGCACAATTAAAAAGAGGTTATCAATAGACCATTTCTCATATCACAGGGCTGGAGGGGACACCTTTCTCCATCGGAAGTCATGCAATTTAACTAAAAGTTTTTTTTAAACTTTCATTGGAGAGTGATTTAAAATTAATTTTATTTTGACTGCCTTGTTATTGACAGGCTTGTTGGAAAAGATTGAGGGCAGAACTGAGGGAAATGTGGATAGGTTTGGCCTTGATTGATAGGGACTGGTTACTTTGAAAAGAGATATTGTCCTTTAACTGAAATAAAAAGAAAAGGAGTGAGGCGATTGAAGGTCAAATGAAAAGATGGGAGTTCTGTTGTGCATGACGTTTACACAAGTGGGTCCGGATAGTTCTGAGTGCTTCATGCCTTTGGCGAAACTTACTAGATATATATTGTAACCATCAAATTAGGCAGGATTTGTGTTTATATTACAGCTCCTTCAATAATTGCTCAATTTTGCAAATTGATTTTAGCATCCAATGGTTTCGTTTTGATAAATGCACCACCCAGTGTGGAATGGAACACAGGCCAGGCCTTGCTGTGGGTAGGGGTTCTATCACAGGCCAACATACTCCTGGTCTTGGACTATGGACAATCAGTCTGCCTGCTCCAGACTGCTGACCAGTAACTCGGGCTGGAATGCTTACTTGGCTAATTAATGGCCACATAAGGGCCTATTCCCACCAACGTTCGTATTTCACCAGCGGCAAATCAGCATTTTGCCACCTGAGGAGGCTGCCAGTAAAACTTGGTGACCTCCAAGCAGGCTTGTGGGGAGGCGGGGTTCCCTCCTGATTGGGCAGCCTGTGCCCCATGAAGGGTACCCCCAGTGGCAAGTGCTGCCCCCATTGAAAGATGCCCCCTGCCCTCGTGATTAACCCCACCCCTTCCCCAGGGCCTGCCTGATTGGCCAGGCTGCTCTCCGACCCCATTTGCCTTCACTCCAAGCCTCCTCAATGGCTGCTGCTCCGGGGACTGCTGCAGTCCCAGCAGTGGCCACCACTTCCGCTGGTGTTGCTAGGGCTGAAGAGCTGCTGGCCCCCGGATTCCTCTGATTGGCTGGCAGCTCTTGGAGATGGGACATCCTGGAACAATAGGATCATGGCTTCCAGGGCTGGTGGAGGTGGGCTTACCCTGACTTTCTAGCCAGTGTGCAGGGCCACCGCCTCAGCATTAAATCCTTGCCTATGTGTGTGCAGACATATTGGCACCAATTTTCAAGGGAAGCGTGGGTCAGATGTGTGAGAGCCTCAAAGCGGTAGATGAATGCAGTGAGACCAGGGATGTGAAGGCCTGGCCTCACTTCCATAAAGTTTCCCAGAGCCACTATGTGGCGGGTGAGCGGAGAGGTGGGAGCAGGTGTCCACCTGCAGGAAGAACATTTTGCCTCTAATTAATTACATCTTTTGACTTTTGCAAATCTTTGACTGCTTTGTCTGACTCAACGACTGCCCCACTGCCCAGTTTGGTGTCCTCTGCAGACTTCTCCAGTTTGTACTGACCAGTTCTGATTCAACGTTGTTACTGTACAATAGGAACTGATGTACTGCCTCGCTGAAGTTGAGTTTCCCTCAAATTAAGTAATGGTATTATTGGATGTTGCATTCAGTAGGTTCCTAATGGGGGAGTCTATTGAAAGCAAATCATCAGCATCTTAACCTTTACAGGGAGATGCAGAGAATATTTAACTTTAAAACACTTTGTTTGTGGTTATTTTCAGTAACAGAGCCATCAGGTTATAAAGTTTTGTCAAGTGTGTAAATGGCTGAGAGATTCACTTGGCATTGGATTTTGCAAAGCACAACAGGACGGAAAACTTCAGTTGCCACCTTTGTTGGTGGAGCTGAAAAGGATGTACTGAAACATTCAGTGAGAACTTCACAGCATTGTCCTCCAGAGGTTGGCACATGCTGATGAGGGAAATTTCATTCTGGGAGACCTCTTGGTCGCTATTCAAGATTGCACTCAATAACAAACCAACATTTGTACGTCAGCTTTACACACAAAGCTGCTCTTATTTCCTTTTATTTTGGAAGGTACAGCATTTATTTTCAACCCTTCCCCCTTTCCTGGGTCCATTTTCTATTGCATACACTGGCTAAAATTTGTACTGTGCCCAAATCCTGGTGCAGTCCACGGTGCATAGTCCTAACAAGGTCACTGGGAGGATCATTGCAAATTGGTCTGCTGGTTTCATTGCGATAATGCCAGCTACCTGTGGGGAGACATTCCCCTCCCCAGACGAAACGCACCTGTCATGGAAGATGGGAGAGGCAACAATGTCAGTCTCATCAGACACCAGCTGATGATCTCAGAAGAGTTTGAGAGAGGTTAGGAGTCAGGAGGTGGATAACGGTGGCCATCAGTGTCCAGGATTTTAATGTGGAGGTACAACAGTAAGGTAAGTAAAAAGCATAAAGTTACCTATCGGATGGCAAATTCCTGCGGTTCATTTTAGGACTGCAGGTCAGCTGACAAAGCTGACTGCAGCATACGTGATGGGTGCAGACTGCGGTCATTTGCAGACCAATTTGGCAAAGGGGTCTGAAACAGGCATTAAGCACCAAATTTTCCTAGGCAATGGACCTAATTCCAGTTTCAGGCGCACTACTTAAATGCCTACTAGGCAGCACTGTGCCAGTGAAAGGGGTGCTGCAGCATCAAATACTCCCCTGCTCTTTCCCCATAGCCATGCAGATTTTTTTCCTTTTCAAGTATTTATTCAGTTCCCTTTTGAAAGTTACATTTGAATCGGCTTCCATCATACATTCAGGCAGTGCATTACAGATCAGTACAACTCACTCACTGCATCAAAAAATTCTCCTCAACTCCCCCCAGGTTCTTTTGTCAATTATCTTAGATCAGTGCCCTATAGTTATCGAATCCCCTGCCAGTGGAAACAGTGTCTCTTTACTTACTCTATCAAAACTATTGCTTTTGAATGTTAAATCTCCCCTTATCCTTCTCTTCTCTGAGGAGAAATACCCCAGCTTCTCCCAGTTCTCCACATAACTGAAGTCCCTGATCTCTGGCACCATTCTAGTAAATCTCCTCTGCACCCTTTCCAAGCCTTGACATCCTTCCTAAACTGTGGTACCCAGAGCTGGGCACAATACACCAGCCAAGGCCTAACCAGTGATTTATAAGGGTTTAACATAACTTCCTTTCTTATGTACTCAATGCACCTATTTATAAACCATGGATCCCTATGATTCTTTATGATTGCATAGCTGAGAATGGGAGCCATTGCATTGCAAACATGCATCCTCACACTCTGCGGTCCAGCATGTTAAAACTCCAGTACACACCGTCCTCATATCTTCCTTGATCTGTCATAAATGCACGTCAAAACTGTCCAAAAAGCTCACTCTGCATTTCCAAACACACAGGGCTGAAATTTATACTTCCAACGCTATAATCGGCAGCGGGCGAGAACAATGGCAGCCCGCCCGTGCGGGACGCATGTTGCGGAGTCACCGCGATATGAAGCACGGTGGCTCATTTAAACAGCTGGGGCGGACTGCGCACCCCAATGGCGTGGAGTGGGTGGGTGATCTGTCTTTGGCAATGACATCAATTGCCCGTGCGCAGCTGCTGAGGCCATTTCGAAAGGGCTCGAAGACCTACCGATCAATTTAAATATTTAAAGCACCAGGTAATAAAAAAATTTAAATACATTTAATTTGCTCCTCTCCCACACCCCAATAACCATAGAACTAATTACTTGTCCTCTCCCCCCACAAAACACAGCTTATCCACCTCACTTTCCCCCCACAAAGTGCCTAAACTTTAAACTGTAACCCTTCCCTCCATCCCCGACATCACTGATATTAGTTTGACTCCACTCTCCGGTCCCACACTGAGAAACTTACCTCCTCCCCCTTCCCCACCAGTGTTACACCTCGTTTCCCTAGACTGGGATCCAAAGGTGCGGGAGTGCGGGCCAACGGCACGACGATCGCATGGGGACAGACAGTAGGAGCGTAAGGGTAATTAATTCATTTATTTGAATTAATTTAACTATTTAAATGGGGCTCCCATCGCTGAGCGGCAATATCGGGCCAGGCCCTCTCGGCATCGGTGTCCATGGCGGCAGTCATCAGCGAACATCCCCAATTCTGACCTTATGACTGAAGGAAGGTCATTGATGAAGCAGCTGAAGATGGTTGGGCCTAGGACACTGCCCTGAGGAACTCCTGCAGTGATGTCCTGGGACTGAGATGATTGACCTCCAACAACCACAACCATCTTCCTTTGCGCGAGGAATGACTCCAACCAGTAGAGAGGTTTCCCCCTGATTCCCATTGACTCCAGTTTTACTAGGGCTCTTTGATGCCATACTCAGTCAAATGCTAAAATAAAAGCAAAATACTGCAGAGGCTGGAAATCTGAAATAAAAACAAGAAATGCTGGAAATACTCAGCAGGTCTGGCAGCATCCGTGGAGAGAGAAGCAGAGTTAACGTTTCGGGTCAGTGACCCTTCTTCGGAACTCAGTCAAATGCTGCCTTGGTGTCAAGGGCAGGTACTCTCATCTCACCTCTTGAGTTCAACTCTTTTGTCCATGTTTGAACCAAGGCTGTAATGAGGTCAGGAGCTGAGTGGCCCTGGCAGAACCCAAACTGAGCGTCAGTGGGCACATTATTGCAAAGCAAGTGCTGCTTGATAGCACTGGCGATGATACCTTCCGTCACTTTACTGATGTTCAAGGGTAGACTGATGGGGCAGTAATTGGCCAGGTTGGACTTATCCTGCTTTTTATGTACAGGATGTACCTGGGCAATTTTCCACATTGCCGGGTAGATGCAAGTGTTGTAGCTGTACTGAAACAGCTTGGCTAGGGGCGCGGCATGTTCTGGATCACAGGTCTTCAGTACTATTGCCAGAATGTTGTCAGGGCCCATAGCCTTTGCCATATCCAATATCTTCAGTCAATTCTTGATATCACGCGGAGTGAATCGAATTGGCTGAAGACTGGCATCTGTGATGCTGGGGACATCAGGAGGAGGCCGAGATGGATCATCAACTCGGCATTTCTGGCTGAAGATTGTTGCAAATGCTTCAGCCTCATCTTTTGCAGGGCTCCCCCATCATTGAGGATGGGGATATTTATGGAGCCATCTCCTCCAGTTAGTCGTTTAATTGTCTGCCACCATTCACAACTGGATGTAGCAGGACTGCAGAGCTTAGATCTGATCCATTGGTTGTGGGATCGCTAAGCTCTGTCTATCGCATGCTGCTTACACTTTTTGGCATGCAAGTACTCCTGGATTGTAGCTTCACTAGGTGACACCTCATTTTGAGGTATACCTGGTGCTGCTCCTGGTATGCCCTCCTGCACTCTTCATTGAACCAGGGTTGGTCTCTTGGCTTGATGGTAATGGTAGAGTGGGGGATATGCTGGGCTATGAGGTTACAGATTGTGATTGAGTACAATTCTGCTGCTGCTGATAGCCCACAGCGCCTCATGGATGCCCAGTTTTGCATTGCTAGATCTGTTCCAAATCTATCCCATTTAGGACGATGGTAGTGCCACACAACACGATGGAGGGTATCTTTAATGTGAAGACGGGACTTTGTCTCCACAAGGACTGTACAGTGGTCACTCCTACCAAGACTGTCACAGACAGATGCAACTGCAGCAGGCAGATTGGTGAGGATGAGGTCAAGTATATTTTTCCCTCTTGTTGGTTCCCTCACCACCTGCCGCTGACCCAGTCTAGCAGATATGTCCTTTAGGGCTTGGTCAGTAGTGGTGCTACCAACCCACTCTTGGTGATGGACATTAAAGTCTCCCACCCAGAGTACATTCTGCGCCTTGCCACCCTCAGTGCTTCCTCCAAGTGCTGTTCAACATGGAGGAGTACTGATTCAACAGCTGAGTGTGGGTGGTAGTCAGCAGGAGGTTTCCTTGCCCATGTTTGACCTGATACCATGAGACTTCATGGTGTCTGGTGTCAATGTTGAGGATTCCCAGGGCAACTCCCTCCCACCTATATACCACTGTGCCACCACCTCTGCTGAGTCTGTCCTGCCAGTGGGACAGGACATACCTGAAGATGGTGATGGCGGTGTCTGCGACATTATCTGTAAGGTATGACTATGCCAGGCTGTTGCTTAACTGGTCTGCGGGACAGCTCTCCCAACTTTGGCACAAGCCCCCAGATGTTAGTAAGGAGGACTTCGCAGGATCGACAGGACTGGGTTTGCCGTTGTGGTTTCTGGTGCCTAGGTCAATGCCTATCCTTAACCCTAACCCTAACATCCATCTGGTTTCATTCCATTGTATCTGGCTAACACATGCTTAAGTAAAGAAAAAGAAAGACTTGCATTTATATAGCAGCTTTCATGATGTCAGGACATCCCAAAGCACTTAATAGCCAATGAAATACTTTGAAGTGTAATTGCTATTGTTATGTAGGAAATGAGGCAACCAATTTGCACACAGCAAGCTCTCACAAACAGCAATGATTAGATAATTTGTTTTACTGACATTGACTGAGGATAAATATTTGCCAGAACACCAGGGATAACTCCCCTGCTCTTCTTGAAATAGTGCCAAGGGATCGTTTACATCCACCTGAAAGCACAGACAGGGCAACGTTTTCTAACATCTCATCCAAAAGACTACACCTCCAATACTGCAGCGCTCCCTTGGTACTGCACTGGAGTGTTAGCCTAGATTTTTGTGCTCAAGTCTCTGGGGTGGGACTTGCACCCACAATCTTCTGAGTCAGAGGCAAGAGTGTTACCAGCTGAGACAGAGGTGACCATCACAGTTGCACACTGTACAGGCGGAAAGAAACATGTTGCTCTAGACTTGTGTGGACTAACAGCGACACATGAATTTTTACAGCTTCTGCACCTCTCTGCACAGAAAGTGACCAACATTTTGGATTCTGGTGATATTTTGCCCCTGGAGGTAATATTAAAATGTAGAATATCATTTTGTCATGACTCAAAGATAGAAGGCAAAGAAGCAGGTGGAGCTGAATGCAGCATAAACACTTGACCAAATAGCTTGTAATCTCCAAGCATATGTGGGAACTATGTTATGAGTGCATTATTAGATGGAACTTGTGCACAAATTGGAGAAGGTAAGTAACAAGTTGAATCTGTCAATGAATAGCAATGTTATATTGCTTCAGTTTGATATATTCTGATATGCATGAGACACATACCAGGACAGACTTCTACAATGTGTATTTCTGTTGTTGCCCATGTAAATCACATGCAAGCATCAGCTACAACTGGGAGGGGTAAAAAGTCCTAAGCAAAAAGTAAGTTATCATATGTCTAATGTCATTTGGACATATTGTCTATTCTCGAAGACGGTGATAAAATAAATCCAAATTATTGAGTTTATGGCATAAAACTATTATATTAATTGAAGGTTTGGTCCAAGTGCCCTTGGGCATCTTAAGATGGGATGAGAACCAAATAGGCTCTATTTAGTACCATGTCCAGATCTGGTTCAAATCTTGACTTGTCTGATATCTGTACATACGCTGTGTACTCTACACAAATAGAAAGTGATGGGAATCCCACTGATATCCCACAGGAGGGTAGCAGCTCAGCTTCTGCGTCATCAGTAGCATTTTATCATGCTTCGCTTTACCTCCGAATTGTTTTGCTTTTTGCTTTCTTCACCATTTGCTTTAACTAAAATGGGGAGGAAACTGAGTCAGATACTTTTAAAGTTTCTCAAGGTTGTGTCAATCTCAAAGTTCCAAGGACTGCTGAATGACAAACCTACTGCTATAACAGAACCAGCTATGATATAAAGGGGAAAAAAGAAAGAACATGAGGACACCCCAAACACTTTAAGGTTAATGAAGTACATTTTGTTGTAATGTAGGAAATGCAGTAGCCAATTTACACACAGCAGATAATGACCAGATTATGTTTTTTAGTGATATTCGAAGAGTGCCATGGGATCTTTTACGTCCACCTGAGAGGGCAGACGGGGCCTCAATTGAACATCTCATCCAAAGGACTGAATCTCCAACAGTGTAAAAGTCCACCAGTTCTACGCTGCAGTGCCAGCCCAAGTCACAGAAGTCGGACTGACTGAGAGGCAAGAAGGCTATCACTGAGCCAATGCTAACACATTAGAGCAGGGACCTGCAACCTGCAGCTCTGGAGCCACATGCGGCTCTTGAACATCTCATTTGTGACTCCTAACTTTTTCCAGTTGAATCACGTTAACATGAAAAAAGCCTAAAAAATAAGGTCAAGGAAAGTAAGAGCCTTTTTTATTGTGGGGAATAAAGGCTAATCATAATGCTGCACATTACGGTTTCAAATGATTGTGCTCCAAATAAACTTATTTGAATGGTATAGCTACACCATGGTTCTCGATAATGCCTTTGCTTTTAGCAACAGGTTGTATGATTGTGATCGTTATTGTTTCTAGTATTGCTGAGACAATAAATTATTTTGAATGTGCTATTAAAAACTTTTTTTTAATCACGAGAATCAATAACTGAAAAAATTGTCTTAATTCTAAGCATCTTAAGT
This sequence comes from Heterodontus francisci, assembly GCF_036365525.1. NCBI lineage: Eukaryota > Metazoa > Chordata > Chondrichthyes > Heterodontiformes > Heterodontidae > Heterodontus > Heterodontus francisci. The sequence goes on along the minus strand of NC_090381.1, from coordinate 34,599,239 downwards.
TACAGTTTGTTTTAAAGATGACTTTACTGACAAAATTTTAGCAAAAAAAGTCAAAAAATGCGATAATTCAGTTAGGTCTATTTTAACTTTGATTTTTTGCTATTAATACATGAATTCAATACACGTATTTTGCTTACATATGCAAATTATGAATTCTACCAGCGACACTCGGCAAGTATTTGTTTTAGAAGTGCCGAAATTTCCTCTTGCAGCTTTTATTTTCAACAATTATTTTAAGAAGGCTCTTCAGGTAAAATATTGCTGACCCCTGCATTCGAGGAAGTGCCTGTCTATCTGTACCTAAGTTTCAGTTGTGCTCAGCAATCCTGCTACAAATTAAGTCAATCAGGGCAAAGAATAAATCATTTTATTTTGGGGTGCACAAATGAGCCTAGAGCCTTGAGAGTTAAATGTCTGAACACAATCAATCTCTTCTTGTGGCTTTAATTCTCGAAATAAACCACAGCAGTCTGAATGTATCACTTTATGAGGAGCACAGTGCCATTTCAGAATCTGAAACATTTCAACACGCAAAGGAGAATGGAGGTTTGAAAACATCATGCCTATCCTGAAACCTGCCTCTGACATTGCTTGCTGCTGATTGGCATCTTCGGGTTCAAACACCAAAAATCATCAGTAACTTTTCACAACAGTTAGAATTGCTGTATGTTGCTGCTCTTAAATCCTCAAAAAACCATCACGCCAGGGAATTTTACACAATGTTTTCCAATTTCAAGAAATATGCACTCGGCAAGGACCCACCCACAATCAGAAATGAAAGCAGTTTTTCTTATCTGAGAGAGAGAGAGAAAACATTCCATATCAGTCCTCAGACAGTTCAGGTAAGTCAATGAGTTGGGATCATGCCCTCAAGTTGAGAAATAATCTTGTCATTACCTTAGCTTACCAAGAGCTACAAGCTGGAGGGCAGCTCTTATAGTGGCTTTATATAGAACATTCCAGCCTGCAACTGTTGCAATGTTTTAAACATCAAACATTTAACATATCAATCTGTATTTTCTTGTTAGTTCATTAGCAACATATAAATTCTACCTAGTTGGCAGTACCTTGTGCAGAAGTGGCACCTTTTAAACTCATGACAGTTTTAGGTTAGACAGTTTTTATTGTAAAATTCAACACTGCTCACAAATTTAAAAGTACCTGAAAAAACCGGATTCATTTTTTTCCTTTTTGTTGTGCATTAGAAGTTGAGGCTTTTAATGTTTAGAAAAAAGTTTGTTCCCATTGACTGTCAATCAGAGGTTACAAAGCATGATGATGATGTAATGCCTTTGCTCTGTGCCTGTGAGCTGCAGTGTGATTCGATGGCAATGAGAGATAACGTAAAATTTATGTTTACTTTGGCAGGTTTGTGCTCATCAAGGCAAGGGACGTTAGAAATCTTGTTAATGGAGCACGACCTGATTTTTGGGCACCCAGCATAGAGCTGAGAGTTCCTATATCAGATATGCCACAGTTGGATGCAGTGTTTTCAGTGGCCTTGGCACTAAGTCCTGGAATTCCCTCCCTCACTGCCTCTCTACCTCTCTTTACAATGCTTCTTTGATCAAGCCTTTGGTCATCTTTCCTGGTTCTCCTTCTATGGCTCAGGGTCAAAAAATGTCAACATTTATTTTCGACATCACTCTTGTTAATGTCTTCCTACTTTACATGCGCTATATAAATGCAAGTTGTTATTGCTGTTGTAAAATCAATCTCAGTCGCTTACAGTAATGGGGCAGTCTCCAGGTATGATTGATGTGGGATTGACAGGGCAAAATTAAATGTGAGAATATTCAGTTGGAGGAGGGCTAACTGGAGGAGTGAGTTGAAAAGGGATCAGGCCCAGGTGGTTTGGAATTAAAGATTGGTAAGGAAAACAGTAAATGTGCAAAGGGGGAGGGTGGCAGGGATATCAGTAAATGTGCAAAGTGTGGGGGGGGGGGCCGAAAGAAGAAATTGTCCAGGTACAGACTAGAAACAATCCTACAACAGAGCACGGAAGGGCATCCAAAGATAGAACTTGCTCAATGACTAAAGATAGAGAGATTAAAATGAAAAGGAAAAAGGAGGCTTGTGATAAATGTGAAGTTCATAATTCAGTAGAGAACCAAGCAGAATATAGGGAAGAACTAAAAATGGAAATGAGGGCCAAAAAGAGTGTGTTTCATAAATGTATAACTTGTCAAAGGGCTGATTAGTGACCAAAAAAGAGATCTTCTTGTGGAGGAAGACAGTATGGCAGAGCTACTAAATGAGTACTTTGCATCTGTCTTCACTAAAGAGGATGTGGCTGCAGAAAAAGAGGTAGTGGAGAAATTGGATATAATAAAAATAGGCAGTACTTAAAAGGTTGGCAATGCTTGTGATGTTATGTTGTGTTCTTAAGTCTTCCAGACGGGATGCATCCTAGTTTGTTGAGTGAAGTCAGGGTGTAAATTGCAGAGGCTGTGGTCACAACGTTCCAATCCTCCTTCGATATAGGAGTGGTGCCAGAGGATTAGAGGTTTGCAAATCTTACCTACATGTTCGAAAAAGGAGAGAGGGATAAACTCAACAATTACAGACTAATCAGCCTAATATTGGTGGTAGGGAAACTGTTAGAAACATTAATTGGGGAAATAATGAATTAGCACTTTGAAAAATGTGCGCCATAAAATGTATTATACTGCTGCTACAATGGAAGTGGTGTCTCTTTAAAGCTATCATGTGTACTTGATGTTAAATGAACTCTGGGTGAGTTCACATACAGGTCACGAGGCTGGAAATATTGTGCATTCCTTATGACTGCATTGTCTTTTTTGTAAGTTTGAAACAGGAATTTGCTTTAGTCAGTGTGTGATATCTGAAGTATGATGGATAGAAAGTTTGTGCAGTAAGGCTTTTATAATTTATATATAAAAAAATACGTAGGGTGTGTACTTTCTGTTCACAAACCTTACTTCCTGTTGTCAGCATTTACCATTGTAAATTCCTATGTCAACAGTTTCCATTTAATTTTGCCATATGACCTATCATGATGCGGCTGTGTTCTCTTGCCACTGCGTGGCACTGTGGAGCAAATTTTTAAAGTCTCTCCAACACTTACCATTTTGCGCCGATTTTACCAAGCCTACGACATCGGGTTCCGTGAAGAAGGGGGGGGCCAGAAGATTGTTCCAGCAGAGGCCTGCCACAGAGGCCGACGCTGGGAGGACCTGGCCCGATCCTCCCGGTGGTGCGAGGCTCCGTGGGGCCACGCCCCACCCCCAACCTGCCGCTGGGCAACGGGAACTGAATTACAATATTTAAATGAATGGGATGAATAAATTAAAATAAATTTACCTTTAATTGTCCGGGCCGACCGCGATCCTCAGTGCAACGGCCGGAACTCCCGTACATTCAATTCCCCATCTGGGGAAAGCCGGCATGACACTGGTGGGGAGGGGGGAGGGGTTAAGATTTTCAGAGCGGGGGCAGAAACGGAGTCAAATAAACGTTATGTGTGTAGGGGATGGTGGGGTAGGGTGAACTTTAAACTTTGTGCAGTCTGGGGAGGGGGAAGGTCAGATTTAAAAGTTAAATGTTTTGGGGGGAAAGGGCGAATAGTTAATGTAACTGCTATTGGGGGTTGGGAAAGGGGCATTAGAAATATATGTGATAAATTTTGGGCAGTGTATCTTTAAAAATGTAAATATGTCGGCAGGGCTGACTGGCCTTTAAAAATGGTGCCAGCGCCTGCGCACAGGCAACTGGCGCATTGCTGGCGTCGGGCAGCCCACCCCCTCCACATGACTGTGGGGGGTGGGGGGTGCGGGCCACCCCGGCTATTTAAATGAGCCGCAGTGCGGGAGATCACAGCGGCTCATCAGCGTGTGACCTGCTTATGTGGGCCACCATTTTGTGAGCTCGCTGCGAGGAGCGACATTGGCTCTTAAAATCCAGCCCATTGTATCGAAAACACATTATATTGATCAGCTGACAGTAAGCAATGCTGCAGGCAATTTACCAGCATTATTGATAAATAAATAAAAGCAAATTGTAAAATATACCACATTTGTCTATATCCTTTACCCCATTGGGTCCTCAGTGCTCATCAGTTTGCACACAAAAGAATTAATGGCTGCACTGTCACCACTGTGATTTATTGAGTGCTGGGCAGTTCAGTGACGAGTATCTAGTTAAAATGTTAAACCTGTTGGTTCTTGACAACTCATTCTCCTCCCTTATCTGCATTGCTGCAGCTTCTGATGAGAGTTTTCAAGCGAGATTGCTGGAAAAAGTGGCTTGGTAACAGGGCTGGTGAGTTAAAATGGTCGATGCACTCGGCTAAAAGATCACTCCTGTTTGATTAATCAGGGCTGGTGTGATGATTTGTATTAATGAATGCACAGTAATGTTTTTAAAAAACATTCTCTGGTTGTTGGAAGTCAATAATCTGAGCACCGGGACATCACTGCAGGAGTTCCTCAGGGTAGTGTCCTAGGCCCAACCATCTTCAGCTGCTTCATCAATGACCTTCCTTCAATCATAAGGTCAGAAGTGGGGATATTCGCAGATGATTGCACAATGATCAGCACCATTCGCAACTCCTCAGATACTGAAGCAGTCCGTGTAGAAATGCAGCAAGACTTGGACAATATCCAGGCTTGGGCTAATAAGTGGCAAGTAACATTCACGCCACACAAGTGCCAGGCAATGACCATCTCCAATAAGAGAGAATCTAACCATCTCCCCTTGACATTCAATGGCATTATGATTGCTGAATCCCCCACTATCAACATCCTGGGGGTTACTATTGACCAGAAACTGTAGCTATATAAACACCGTGACTACAACAGCAGGTCAGAGGCTAGGAATCTTGTGGTGAGTAACTCACCTCCTGACTTCCCAAAGCCTGTCCACCATCTACAAGGCATAAGTCAGGAGTGTGATGGAATACTTTCTACTTGCCTGGATGGGTGCAGCTCCAACAACACTCAAGAAGCTCGACACCATCCAGGACAAAGCAGCCCACTTGATTGGCACCCCATCCACCACCTTCAACATTCATTCCCTCCACCACCGATGCACAGTGGCAGCAGTGTGTACCATCAACAAGATGCACTGCAGCAATGCACAAAGGCTCCTTAGACAGCACCTTCCAAACCCGCAACCTCTACCAACTAGAAGGACAAGGACAGCTGATGCATGGGAACAACACCACCTGTAAGTTTCCCTTCAAGTCACACACCATCCTGTCTTGGAACTATATCACCGTTCCTTCACTGTCGCTGGGTCAAAATCCTGGAACTCCCTTCCTAACAGCACTGTGGGCGTACCTACCCCACATGGACTGCAGCGGTTCAAGAAGGCATCTGACCATCAACTTCTCAAGGGCAATTAGGGATGGGTAATAATTGCTGTCTGGCCAGCGACACCCACATCGTCATAAAAACAAATTAAAAAAAGAATTGAGGACAATCCTGGAGGGTTGGCAAACTAACTGCTGGACATAGTTCATAAGACTCTCTCACTGAATTAAAATATTCCTGTCGAATAACACTTTAATTAATTTAGTATTTGGAATTGCATGATTGTGTTAGCTCATTGTATATCTGTGCAGAATAAATAGGCAAATGTGTCCAAATGAGGTATTGAATGAGCGTGTGATCAAAGAAATCTGGAGCATGGATCAAGCATGCTAGCAGGCCCCTGTCTGTAATGCAGCTGTTCATACCATTCTGCTTAGAGAGGGCATGAAAGAAGTACTCATAACACTCAAATCTGCTTCTCGTGCCGCTCCTTGTTTAAACCAGTCTATCTACAGACCATCAGCATATTTAACCTTTCTCATCCTTTCATTTTTAATTCTCTTTTTAACCAGGTTTGGGAATGGTTATCAGCAGACATCAAATCCAATAGAGAACACTGACAACGCAAGAAAGAGCTAGGCCTGTTATTCAGTCTTGTATAAGTATTGGCCAAGAGTCACCCCATTTTGTAAGGCATTTTATCTGACACCTATTGTTCTCAAAATCTACAAAGGAAATCTGATAAAACGTCAGCCAGGTTGAGATTTTTCACAGCTGAATGTTATGTTTTGTATGACTTTTAGTTCTATCATCTTCAAGGTCTGTAAATATCCTTAAAGATTCTGCTGCATTTTGTGAGGGAAGGTCATGGTAATGTTGTCAATATATTTTCTCATTTTTGCTGTTTATGCTTCTATGTTCAAGCACCTTGCCTAATCATAATGCCAGAGAGTCATAATGCCCTAGAAGGAGGCCATTCGGCCCATCAGGTCCATGCCAGTCACAACTGAACTGTGAGCATATACATATCAATGGACCCTGCCTTGTGTGTGATGGTTCCCCCAGTGCCACTCATTTAAAATTCTCTTTCTTGGGTATAAATTCCGTCATGGTCTCGACACCCCCATGACCCCACCTACCCCTCCTCCTTCTCGCTAATCTTGTCTAGACCCACAACCCTTGAGATTTCAGTGTTCTCTAATGCTGGCCTCTTACACAACCCTCACTCCCTTCACTCCTCCATTGACAGCTGTGTCATCAGCCATCTGGGCCTCAAGTTCTGGAATTCCCTCTCTAAACCTCTCTGTCTCCCACTTCTCCAATAAGGCATTAAAATTTACCTATTTCGCCCCTCGTAATATCTCCTTTGTCTCAATGTCAATTTCTGTCTGATTACACCTCTGTGAAGCACCTTAATACATTTACCTACAATAAAGATGGCACCTAAATGCAAATTGTTGTTGTTTTAATTAGAGATTTATGAATACATTATCAGACAATGAGAAGAGTCTTTAGCATTGTTCTTATTATCTCTTCACACTTGTTCTACAACATTTATCCATCTCTTAAATTTTTGTTTATTTTTAATCACAGAAATTCTCCCCCTCTCTCTTTCCATTGCTTTTTAGTCTTATCCAACATTCCCTCTAAGCTGTGGACTTGCGTGGCTGTGCAGCAATTTGGAATGTACCATGCAGTGCAACAAACAGGCTGCGCACAACAAAGAAAAATTGGAGGGAACATTGGTCCTAACTCTTTTCATTGTTTTATTGTGTGTTCTGTTCATGTTCTTTTTCTCTTATTAGCAGGGTTGGTTGGACAACTGACCTTTAGGTATAAGCATAAAAAAAATTAGTCTGGCATACTTTTACTTGGGTAGAACCATGACACCACCACCATGACATTACCTAATGACATCACCAAATAACATTGCACAATGATGTCACAGGCAAGTGATCCATTTCAAAGCAGCTTACTCGTTGCTCTATGTTTCATAAACCTTTTGTTTACAAATTTTTTACCTAAAGACAATAACCATTTATAAATTTGCTGGGCTATGTGGAAAGACCAGGGGAGTAGGAGTAATTAGCTACCTCTTTCAAAGAGCCAGCACAGGCTAGATGGGCCAAATGGCTTCCTTCTGTGCTGTATGATTCTATGATTTAAGACCCAGTACTATCCTAGTCATGTTTCTATTCTTCTGCTGTTAGCAATTTCCTGTTTGCTTCATTTTATTAAATATGCGAACTAATATTTTTCTCAGTAAGTTATCACTACTTGCATTATTTATGACCTAAATTTTGCAGTCAGCAGCGATGCATGGCTGATTTTCCATCTCAAGTCCACCTTCCCGCACTATCCCCATATCCCTTAATTCCCTTAGTACTAAAAAAAAATCAACCTCTGTCTCAAATGTACTTAACGACTGAGCATCCACAGCTCTCTGGGGTAGAGAATGCCAACCCTGTGAGTGAAGAAATTTCTCCTTATCTCAGTCCTAATTAACTGACCCCTTATTCTGAGACTGTTCTAGATTCCCCAGCCAGGGGAAACATTTTCTCAGCATCTACCCTGTAAAGCCCTTTTAGAATTTTATGTTTCAATGAGATCACCTCTCATTCTTCTAAACTCCATCCTTACCTATCTAATTGTAACCAGAATATCATTTACATCGGCTTCTCTTCCTGAGCCTACACAGTTATCTCTGCTGTCCCCCCCAAGGATCTATCCTTGACCCCCTCCTACTGCTCATTTATGTGCTGCCCCTCGGCGACCTCGTCCAAAAGCACAGCATTAGTTTTCACGTACACCAAAGACACCCAGTTCTATCTCACCACCACCTCTCTCAACTCCTCTACTGTTGCTAAATTATCAGACTGCTTGTCTGTCATCCAGTGCTGGATGAGCAGAAATTTGTGTCAATTAAATATTGGGAAGACTGAAGCCAATGTTTTCAGTACCCACTCCAAACTTCGTTCCCTAGCTACCGACTCCATCCCTCTCCCTGGCAAAAGAGACTAAAGCTGTCTGTTCACAAACATGGTGCCATATTTCACCCCAAGATGAGCTTCTGACCTCATATTTGTACCATCACTAAGGCCGCCTATTTCCACCTCCATAACATTGCCCGATTTCGCCCATCTCAGCTCATCTGCTGCTGAAATCCTCATTCATGCCTTTGTTACCTCTAGGCTTGACCATTCCAACACACTCCTGACTGGTGTCCCACATTCTACCCTCCATAAACTTGAGGTCACCCAAAACTCTGCTGCCTGGGTTCTAACTCGCACCAAGTCCCATTCCCCTATCACCCCTGTGCTCATTGACCTACATTGGCTCCCAGTCAAGCAAAGTCTCAATTTTAAAACTCTCATCCTTGTTTTCAACGTACTCCATGGCCTCAGATTTCTATCTCTGTAATCTCCAGACCCACAACCTTCTGAAATAACTGCACTCGTCTTATTCTAGCCTCTTGAGCAACCCCGATTATAATCGCTGCACCACTGGAGGCCGCGCTTTCAGTTGCCTAGGCCCTAAGCTCTGGAATTCCCTCCCTAAACCTTACCACCTCTCTATTTTCTTCCTTTGAGACACACCTTAAACCCTACCTCTTTGACCAAGCTTTTGGTCATCTTTCTTAATATCTCTTTATATGGTTCAGTGTAATATTTTGTGCTATAATGCTCCCTTGAAGCTTCTTGGGATGTTTTATTACATGAAAAGCGTCATGTAAATATAAGTTGTTGTTGTCCTTACTACCACAAAATCTCGGCCTAGAGATAAGAGAGCCAATACAGTTTAATAATGCTCCATCATTCACCCTAAAGAGGAGTCAAAAGATCCTTCTTTCCATCCTGCAGGTCAGGGCAATAAGAGGTCCTCAGTGCACCATTTTGCAAAGTTTCTGATTGGAAGTGATGCTGGCCATTGCTAAGCAACAGAATCCAGTGACAGGTTTTTGGGTTTTGGATTGGTACACTGAAATTGGGGTCAAATGGAGGTCACAACCTGCAGTATGTGGGCAACAGTCACCCGAAATTGACCAAATAGTGGGCGGAGGGCGGGCTGGCCGTTTAATTAAGGATGGTGGGCAGGCTCTCAAGGCTGGAGGGACAGTAGAAGGAGCAACAGCCTGCATTTCAGGTAGGGGAGAGAGAGGGCGCCTTCATTTTAAACTTTTAAATGAAAAACATCCCTTCAGCAGCCAGGCACCATTGTGGAGAGAGAACCACTACACAGGGCATTCTAAGGCCACAGCTAACCGGACTTTTACTTTTTTTAAAATAAGTTTGTGGGATGTGGGTGTTGCTGGCCAGGCCAGCATTTATTGCTCATTCATAATTGCCCTTGAGAAGGTGGTGGTGAGCTGCCTTCTCGAACTGCTGCAGTCCTTAGAGTGTAGGTACACCCACAGTGCTGTTAGGAAGGGGGTTCCAGGATTTTGACCCAGCCACAGTAAAGGAACGGTGATATAGTTCCAAGTCAGGATGATATGTGGCTTGGAGGAGAACTTACAGGTGGTGGTGTTCCCATACATCCGCTGCCCTTGTCCTTCTAGGTGGTAGAGGCTGCGGGTTTGGAAGGTGCTGTTGAATGCGGCCCTGCCCACTGGCTAAAAGCTCAGGGGAGAGCCCGCCTCCACTGGACCTGGAAGCCACGCAGCAATTTTACATGGTCCAGCCCCTTAATTGGCCTCAGCCGGGATTTCCACCCCTCTGAGGCAGACAGTGACTGCGGGTCAGTCAGAGGGCTGGCAGCATCTCTGTCCTGGCAGCGCTAACAGGAGCGGTGGCCACTGCTGGGACTGCATCAGGAAGAAGAGGGTGATGGATATCGCCCTTCAAAAAGGTAAGTGGGGTTTGGGCCTCGCCGTGGACAATTGGCTGGGCCCCGGCCAGGGGGGTTGGGGTCAGAATCGAGGGCACGGAGGAGCTGGTTTTAGCGGGGGTGGCCCATGCTGCTGGGGGGGCCCTCCGTGGGGTACAGGGTGCCTGATCAAAAGGACCCCCTTCTTCAGCCCGCAAGGAGGCCGCCAATTATTACTGGGTGGCTTCTCAGGGGTTGAAATGCCTGGTCGATGCTGGTAAGATACTAGCAGCAGGAGGCCCTGAAGTAGCAATTAATTGGCCACATAAGGCCTCAATTGACTTGGGGCAGGTGGGCTGTTTGTCACTGCCCCCCCCCCCCCACCACTGCTGGTAAAATAGAAGCAGGGGTGGGTAGGCAACATGAATGTCACCCCCCCACCCTGTCTCCCACTCAATTTTACAGCCCCCGCACCCCCTGCCTTCCAGCCCGCTCATGGTGGGGGGCATGAAATTTTGGCTGTTCTTGCCAAGCAGGTGGGGAGCGCCTCGAAGCCTACCTGGAGTGTTGGTGCCCTGGTCTGCCACCAGGAGGCTGCCTCCAAGCAGCTGGCCTAGACCCTGATGCCTTGGGGGACCCAGAGGCCAACTGGAGCATTCTGATGAAATGTTGTAGACCGGAAATGCTTACTCTGTTTTTCTCTCCACAGATGCTGCCAGACCTGCTGAGTATTTCCAACATGTTCTGTTTTTATTTCCAATTGGCCTTAAACCTGCTCCAAAAGCTAAGTGTGGAAACCCAGGCTCAGCCGAAGCATCAGGGCCTATAGTCACTGAACAGAAATTCAATGAAGATAATAAATTCATTGCTGCCTTTAAGCTAGTATCCATACTCCCCTCTCCTCAAATGAGATAAAATATTCTTGTTGCTCAGATTGTGATGGATGAACCCATGCTCTGCAGTTGGGTCTGCAAGAAGACATTGACCAGAAGTGAATTAAGCTTTTAGTATGTATTTGGTAAGTTATTTTTGATGAGTTTTATGTTACATTTCTGATTTAATAAATCAGTTAATACACTTGTGCAAGCGTTGCTCAGAAACCCATTCTGGCAATCTGTTGTTTTCAAATCTAGTCGAAATCTCAGGTGTCAGGATAACACAAATGTTGCCCACTCTAGCCCATGAAGGACTTTTTGCTGCCCCTTTTTCATCACTTGTTTTTGTTTCATGCACTACCATTGTTTTCTAGGCTTGTGTGCCCCTTATGCTGTTGGAAGTCGGTCTTGTACAAGGTAAATGCTACTACTGTCTGTGGAGCCACACGTGTCGTGTGGCCTTTGGCCCCGGATTTAAATGTTTACATTTACAAAGTAGTTTGAGACAAACCACATCAGCTCAAGATGGCCTAAGGGCAACATAGATCTAGTTAGCAACAGAAGATACCGGAAGCACTGACTTTGAGTTCTGAACAAAGGTTAACTCCCAAGACATAAATTTGACTAATATAAAAGTCACTGCAGATGCTGGAAATCTGAAACAAAAACAAGAATTGCTGGAATTACTCAGCAGGTCTGGCGGTATCTGTGGAGAGAGAAGCAGAGCTAACGTTTCAGGTCAGTGACCCTTCATCAGAACTGGCAGATATTGGAAATGTAAAAGGTTTTAAGCAAGTAAAGCGGGGATGGGGCAAGAGATAACAAAAGAGAAGGTGTTGATAGGACAAGGTCACAGAGAATAACTGACCAGAAGGTCATGGAGCAAAGGCAAATGGTATGTTAATGGTGTGCGAAAGACAAAGTCTTCGTACAGAGAGGGTGTTAATGGATAGAAAACTGAGCAGTCTGGCCCCAAGCACAAACATAAAAAAAACAGTGGCTAGGCACAGTAGAAACAAACTGAACAAACTAAAATAAAATAAACAAATACAAAGGAAAAAAGAAAAAATAACTAAAAATAAAAATAAAAAGTGGGGGCCTGTCATGCTCTGAAATTATCGAACTCAGTGTTCAGTCTGGCAGGCTGTAGTGTGCCTAATCGGGAAATGAGATGCTGTTCCTCGAGCTTGCGCTGATGTTCACTGGAACACTGCAGCAATCCCAGGACAGAGATGTGAGCATGAGAGCAGGGGTGTGTGTTGAAATGGCAAGCAACCGGAAGCTCAGGGTCCTGCTTTCAGACTGAGCGGTGGTGTTCTGCAAAGCGGTCACCCAGTCTGCGTTTGGTCTCACCAATGTAGGGGAGACCACATTGTGAGCAGCAAATACAGTATACAAAAAATAAAAGAAGTACAAGTAAATCGCTGCTTCATCTGAGACTCCTTCTGGTTGCTGGCCATTTCAACACACCCCACTGCTCTCATGCTCACATCTCTGTCCTGGGATTGCTGCAGTGTTCCAGTGAACATCAGCACAAGTTCGAGGAACAGCATCTCATTTACCGATTAGGCACACTACAGCCTGCCAGACTGAACACTGAGTTCAATAATTTCAGAGCATGACAGGCCCCCACTTTTTATTTATATTTTTAGTTATTTTTTGTTTTTTATTTGTTTATTTTATTTCAGTTTGTTTCTACTGTGCCTACCCACTGTTTTTTCATGTTTGTGCTTGGGGCCAGACTGCTCAGTTTTCTGTCCAATAACACCCTCTCTGTACTAACGCTTTGTCTTTCAGCACACCATTGACATACCGCTTGCCTTCGCTCCATGACCTTCTGGTCAGTTATTCTCTGTGACCTTGTCCTATCAACACCTTCTCTTTTGTTATCTTTTGCCCCAGCCCTGCTTTACTTGCTTAAAACCTTTTACATTTCTAATATCTGCCAGTTCTGATGAAGGGTCACTGACCTGAAATGTTAACTCTGCTTCTCTCTCCACAGATGCTGCCAGACCTGCTGAGTAATTCCAGCATTTCTTGTTTGTGTGACATAAATTTGACTGTTCTCTCCACAGTGACTATCTGAGCATTTCCAGCGTGTTCTGTTTTTGTTTCAGATTTCCAACATCTGCAGTATTTTGTTTCACGTCGATCTAATAAAGCCAAGATGGGATGATGTATTGCCACAAGATAGACAGGACTGTGTTCAGCTAAAAGTATATAATCATGATTTGAAAGACTTGCACTTATAAAGTGCCTTTCACAACCTCAGGACATCCTAAAGCACTTTACCGTTATTGAAACACTTTTGAGGTGTAGTCACAGTTATGATGTAGAAAACAAAGCAGCCAAATTGCACAAAGCAAGATCCCACAAACAACAATCTGATAACGACTATAGCATCTGTCTTAATAATGTTGGCTGAGAGATAACTTTTGGCCAGGACACCATCTTGCTCTTCTTCAAAAAAGGGCCATGGGATCTTTTACATCCACCTTCACAAATTGAGTTATGCTTTGGTTACCAGGCAATTCTTTCTCACTGCTGCAATGAGTTGAAGGTTAAAATTCCATGTTTTATTACCAAACTCATATATCACGAGCAGGTTGTATTGTAATAAATGATTGATCATGCATCATAGATACTCTAATACCTTCAAGGTTAGGTTGGAGAAGTTAGGGTTGTGCTCCTTGGAATAAAGGAAGTTGAGGGGAGATTTGATAGAGGTGTACAAGATTAGGACAGGTTTAGATAAGGTAGATAAAGAAAAGCGGTTCCCATTAACTAATGGTACAGATATCATGCGAAACAGATTGAAGGTTTTGGGCAAGAGATGCAGGGAGGATATGAGGAAGAACTTTTTTTGCGCAGCAATTAGTAATGACATGGAAGTCGCTGCCTATGAGGGTGGTGAAAGCGGAGATGATCAATGATTTCAAAAGGAAATTGGATAGGTTCTTGCAGGGCCATAGCAATAGAGCAGGCAAATGGGACTGACTCGATTTCTCTACAGGGAGTCGGCATGGACTCAATGGATCAAATGGCCTCCTCTCTGACTATGACTGTATGATTTAGAGCCTGGCATTTATTAGCACTTTCTCATAACCCATTCAAAAGCCAGTTTACCTGTTGCACTGGTGCAATTTATTTATTTTTATATTTATGCTATATTGTACTATGGAAGAACAGGAGTGAATGATAAGAGGTGAGTTAGCCTGAATAGGTGAGAGGGAAGTGGGTTAACAAGCCTGTTTAGAAACAGGATAATTAAAAACATCTTTCTTTCACTCTTTGAAGGTCACTGTGTCCACTGAGAAGCATTTGGCAAACATTAATATTATGTTTATGGGTACATGATGCATCAGAGTAACCCTGTGAAATTACAAAGGATATAAAAAGATTCAGATGGGCCCTGAACCAACCGCATTGCAACAGTCAGTGCTACAATGGATTGCACATCAAATACCCTACAGTCCTTTGGGGCTGTCAATATGTTGGCTCTGCAACAGTTTCTAGAGAAAGTTGTTTCAGGAGTAGAAGCATCAATGGCTTTTTAAGATGGTACTCTTAGACACTCAGGTTAATGTGAAGCAACTCTCACCAAATGTAATCAAGTAGCTCAAGGCCATGTGATTACAATTTTAAAAAATGAACCTTGAATAGCACTGTCGAGGCTATCACCCACCACCAGACAGACTCCCATGTGGGGATAGGAATCCTGCTGAAAGCCTGCCAAATCTATTTAACTTACCCCGTGAAGTTGCAATGTCTATTCTTCCAAAATGGAAGACCTGCCAGATTTTTAATATTTCTTAATGCAAATTTATGTTTTGCAGCATCATAACAAGCTTAAAAATGTCTCTCGTATGTTATGGAAACTGTTTCTTTGTATCGGAGAAATAATCAAAGGAGCTTCCTTGACGCAGATAAGGTGGATTTATTAATAAATATTCCAGGTGATCAGCATTTTCACCTCTAAATTGCATCGTTGTGAGTTCAAGTCCTTGAGCACAAAATCAAGGCTGACACTCCGGTGCAGCACTGTGGGAATGCTGCACTGTTGGAGATGCCCGTCTTACAGATGAGACATTAAACAGAGGCCTTGTCTTGCTTTCTAAAGTAGATGTAAACAATCCCATGGCACTATTCCAAAGAAGAACAGAGGGGTTATTCCCAGGGTCTTGGCCAATATTTGTCCCTAAATCAACATCACAAAAACAGATGATCTGATCATTTTCGCATTCCTGTTTGTGGGAGCTTCCTGTGCACAAATTAGCTGTTGTGTCTCCTACATTATAACAGTGACTATACTTAAAAGTATTGACTTTATTGGCTGTAAAATATTTTGGGACATCCTGAGGTCGTGAAAGGCACTATATAAATGCAAATCTTTCTTTGAACATGGTGGGGCAATGCCTTGACAGAAACTGCAGACCTAGTCGTGATGCAGCATCTGTTGGCCAAGGTCTCAGCTTTCATTGCAGCACAGACAGAAGCCACCCAATGTCTCAGTGCTGCAGTGGAAGCTCAGACGAAGGTCATGAGACCCATGCTTGTTGCTATGTAGGCTGATTGCTGCCATCATGGCTGTGGATTCTAGTGCTTGAAGGGGCTTGCAGGGTCTCACAGCAGTCCAGTAATCTGTGTTCCAGCAGATTACTAGGATTACTGAGGTGACACCCTGGAGGAGTTCAGACGCTCCATGGAGCAGAAACCTGCTGTCTCTCCTATAAAATATGGGACAGATCCCCAGGCTGGGCGGAAGCAGGGTCAGCACCGACATTTACGTCGGAGTCTGGCTCCCATCCGCCCAGCGTAAAATTCCAGCCTCTGTATCTGAATGCACACAACATTCGAAGCCAAACAGATAAACTGATAGTGCAAATATAAATAAATAAGTACGATCTGATGGCCATTACAGAGACATGCCTGCAGGTAGACATAGATTGGACCTGAATATTGAGGGGTACATGACATTTAGGAAGGACAAGAAGCTAGGAAAAGGTGGAGGGATGGTGCTGTTAATTAATGATGGTATTAGCACATTAGAGAGGGATGACCTAAGTTCAGGAAACCAGGATGCAGAAGTGGTTTGGGTAGAGATGAGAAATCACAGGGCAAGAAGTCACTTGTGGGAGTGATGTACAGGCCCCCCAACAGTAACCTCACGGTAGGACAGAGTATAAAGGAAAAAATAATGGGAGCTTGTCGGAAAGGTACGGTGAAAATCATGGGGGATTTTAATCTACATATTATCTGGAAAAATCAGATGGGCAAAGGTAGCCTAGATGAGGAGTTCATAGAATGTTTTCGGGATAGTTTCATAAAACAGCACATTCTAAACCCAACTAGGCAGTAGGCTATACTAGACCTGATATTGTGCAACAAGATAGAATCCATTGATGACCTCATAGTGAACGCGCCCCGAGGTAGCAACGATCATAATATGATTGAAATTTACATTCAGTTTGAGGGAGAGAAGAACGGTTCCAAGACTAGTATTTTAAACTTAAGTACAAGCAATTATGAGGGCATGAAAGCAGAGCTAGCTAAAGTCAACTGGCAAATTAGGTTAATGGATAGGTCAATAGAGATGCAGTGGCAGACATTTAAGGGGATAATTCAGAACATCCAGAATAGATACATTCCAATGAGAAAGAAAAATTCCAAGGGAAGGACCCATCATCCGTGGTTAACTAAAAAAGTTAAAGATAGTATCAAACTTAAAGAAAAAGCATAAAATTGCGCAAAGATGGGTGGTAGGTCAGACGATTGGACAGAATATAAAGAACAGCAAAGAATGGCTAAAAGATTGATAAGGAGGGAAAAATTAGAGTACGAGAGAAAGCTAGCCAGAAATGTAAAAACTGATAGTTTTTCATTTGTTTTTATAGGTATTTAAAAAAGAAAAGAGTTAACAAAGTGAGTGTTGGTCCTATAGAAAGTGAGTCTGGAGAATTAATAAGGAACAATAAGGAGATGGCAGATGAATTGAACAGGTATTTTGCATCAGTCTTCACTATAGATGATACAAGTAGCATCCCAGAAATAGCTGTAAATCAGGAAATGGGAGGGAGGGAGGAAGTCAAGAAAATTTACATCACCAGGGAAGTGGTACTGAGCAAATTATTGGAGTTGTGGGCTAACAAGTCCTGGGATCCTGATGGATTTCATCCTAGGGTCTTAAAAGAAGTGGCTAGTTGATGCAATGGTTTTAATTTTCCAAAATTCCCTAGATTCGGGGAAGGTTCTATTAAATAGGAAAACAGTAAAGGTAACTCCTAAAAAGGGAGGGAAACAGAAAGCAGGAAACTATAGGCCAGTTAGCTTAACATTTGTCTGGGGGAAAATGTTAGAAGCTATTATTAAAGACGTTATAGCAGGGCACTTAGAAAAATTCAAGCTAATCAGGCAGAGTCAAAATGGTTTTGTGACAGGGATATCATGTTTAACCAATTTATTGGAGTTCTTTGAAGAAGTAACATGTGCTGTGGAGAAAAGGGAACCAGTGGATGTACTGTACTTAGATTTCCAGAGGGCGCCACATCAAAGGTTACTGTGGAAAATAAAAGCTCATGATGTAGGGGGTAACATATTGACATGGATAGAAGATTGGCTTGCTAACAGGAAACAGAGAGTAGGTATAAATGGGTAATGTTCCGTATGGCAAGATGTAACAAGTGGTGTGCCACAGGGATCAGTGCAGGAGCCTCAACCTTTTACAATTTATATAAATGACTTGGATGAAGGAACTGAAGGTATGGTTGCTAAATTTGCTGATGACACAAAAATAGGTAGGAAAGTAAGTTGTGAAGAGGACATAAGAAGGCTACTAAGGGATATAGATAGGTTAAGTGAGTGGGCAAAGATCTGGCAAATGGAATATAATGTGGGAAAAGTAAAATTGTCCACTTTGGCAGGAAGAATAAAAAAGAAGCATTTTATCTAAATGGTGAGAGATTGCAGAGCTCTGAGATGCCGCGGGACCTGGGTGTCCTCGTGCATAAATCGCAAAAGGGTAGTATGCAGGACAGCAAGTAATTAGGAAAGCTAATAGAATGTATTATTTAGAAATTTATAGAATGTTACTTATTGTAGCTAATGTGGGCAGCACAGTGGCGCAGTGGTTAGCACCGCAGCCTCACAGCTCCAGCGACCCGGGTTCAATTCTGGGTACTGCCTGTGTGGAGTTTGCAAGTTCTCCCTGTGTCTGCGTGGGTTTCCTTCGGGTGCTCCGGTTTCCTCCCACATGCCAAAAGACTTGCAGGTTGATAGGTGAATTGGCCATTATAAATTATCACTAGTATAGGTAGGTGGTAGGGGAATATAGGGGCAGGTGAGGATGTGGTAGGAATATGGGATTAGTGTAGGATTAGTATAAATGGGTGGTTGGCACAGACTCGGTGGGCCGAAGGGCCTGTTTCAGTGCTGTATCTCTAAATCTAAATCTAAAAATGTTATCATTTATTGTGAGGGGAATTGAATACAAAAGTTGGGAAGTGCTGCTTCAGTTATACAGGGCATTGGTGAGACCATATCTGCAGTACTATGTACAGTATTGGTCTCCTTATTTAAGGAAGGATGTAAATGTATTGGAAACAGTTCAGAGAAGGTTTACTAGACTAATACCTGGAATGGGTGGGTTGCCTTATGAGAAAGGTTGGACAGGCTAGTCTTGGAGTTTAGGAGAGTAATAGGCAACGTGATTGAAATATATAAGATCCTGATGCGTCTTGACAGGGTGAATGTGGAAAGGATGTTTCCCCTTGTGGGAGAATCTAGAACTAGGGGTCACAATTTAAAAAAAAGGGGTCACTCATTTAAGACAGAGATGAGGAGAAATGTTTTCTCTCAGAGGGTCATGAGTCTTTGTGACTCTCTTCCTCAAAAGGCAGCAGAGTGGAAGCAGAGTCTTCAAATATTTTTCAGGCATATGTCGATAGATTCTTGATAAGCAAGGGGGTGAAAGGTTATCAGGGGTAGGCAGGAATGTGGAGTCTAGGTTATAATCAGATCAGCCATGATCTTATTGAATGGCGGAGCATGCTTGAGGGGCCGAGTAGCCTACTCCTGCTCCTAATTCATTTGTTTGTAGCACAGTTTAACAGGACAGGCAAAGGCACCTGGAAGACAGGCATCAAATAAACAAACATACGAATTAGGAGCAGAAGTAGGCCATTCGGCCCCTTGAGCCTACTCTGCCATTCAATAAGTTCATGGTTGATCTATCTGTGTCTCGAATTGCACACTCTCATATACCCCTGATAACCTTTGATTCCCTTGCCTAACAATAATCGATCAACCTCTGCCTTCAAAATATTCAATGACCCCGCCTCCACCATGCTCTGTGGCAGAGTTCCAAAATCACACAACCCTCTGAGAGAAAACATTTCTCCTCATCTCTGTCCTAAAAGGGCGACCCCTAATTTTAAAACAGTGCCCCCTAGTTCTGGACTCACCCACAAGAGGAAACAACTTTTCCATATCCACCTTGTCAAGACCGTTCAGGATCTTTTATACTTCAATCAAGTCTCCCATCACTCTTCTAATCTCCAGTGAAAATAAACCCAGTCTGTCCAACCTTTCTTCATAATACAACCCGCTCATTCCAGGTATCAAACCAGTAAACCTCTGAGCCACCTCCAATGCATTTACATCCTTCCTTAAATAAGGAGACTAAAACTGCTAACAGTATTCGAGATGTGGTCTCACCAATGTCCTGTTTAACTGAAGCATAACATCCTTAGTTTTATTTTCAATTCCTCTCGTAATAAAGGATAATATTCCATTAGCCTTCTTTATGACTTGCTGTACCTGCATACAAACTTTCTGTGACTCATGCACTAGAACACCTAGATCCCTTTGCCCCTATGAATTCTGCAGTCATTCGCCATTTAAGTAATTCTCTGTTTTTTAAATTCTTCCTGCCAAAGGGAACAACTTCACATTTTCTCACATTATACTTCATCTGCTAGATTTTTGCCCACTCATTCAACCTATCTATATTGGTCTGCAACCTCCTTATGTCCTCTTCACAGCATACTTTCCTACCTAACTTTGAGTCATTTGCAAATTTAGCTACCATGCCATCGTTCTCCTCTTCCGAGTCATTGATATAAATTGTAAAAAGTTGAGGCCCCAGCACAGACCCCTGCGGGATTCCATTCGTCACATCCTGCCACTCAGAAAAGGACCCATTTAAGCATACACTCGGTTTTTTGCCAGCCAGCCAATCATCTATCCATGCTAATATGTTACCCCCTACACCATGAGCTCCTACTTTGTGCAATAACTTTGTATGTGGCACCTTGTGTCTTTGGGGATCCTACCATCTTCCATGCGGCTCACATGGCCAAGCCATCTCAAGCACCGCTGACTCAGTAGCGTGTATAAGCTGGGGAGTCAGTTGCCAGCGTTCGCCAGAGCTGGCGGGCAGCCATAAAGGCGGGGCTAAAGTGTGGCGAGTCGAAGAGACTTAGCAGTTGGCAGGAAAAAAGACAGAGGCGAAAGGGGAGAGCCAACTGTGTAACAGCCCCGACAAACAAATTTTTCTGCAGCACCTGTGGAAGAGCCTGTCACTCTAGAATTGGCCTTTATAGCCACTCCAGGCGCTGCTCCACACACCACTGACCACCTCCAGGCGCTTACCCATTGTCTCTCGAGATAAGGAGGCCAAAGAAGAGGCACCTTGTCAAATGCCTTCTGAAAATCTAAGTACAGTACATCAACAGGCTTTCCTTTTAAAGGCCTGCTACCCGACTCAAACTCGACGGGACCCGACGACATGTGTTGGGTTTGGGTTGCACTTCCAGGTCCGGCATTCGGGCTCGGCTCGAGTCGGGCTGGATCAGACACGCTCTATCACCACCTCCGGTAAGTGACTCTAATGTTAATTTACTTTTTGGACTTTAAAGGTGGACTTGTTACAGTTATTTTAAGCTTGTGCAGGTAAGGACAAAGTGAAAAACAGAAGGTAAGTAAACTGATGGTGAGGTCGGGTCGGGTCGGGCACGGGATAAAATGGAAGGACTCGGGCTGGGTCATGCTTGGGGTCAGATGTGGTTCTGTTGGGCTTGGGTCGAGTCTCATTTGCAGACCTGAGCAGGCCTTTATCTTCTTTAGCCACAGCGCATGTCATTCCTCCAAAGAACTCCAACAAATTGGTTAAACATGATTTCCCTTCACAAAACCTGATTATTGTCGATTACCTTAAGTTTTTCTAAGTGCCCAGCTATAGCCTCCTTAATGATCGATTCTAACACCTTCCCCAAGACAGATATCAAGCTAACTGGCCTATAGTTACCTGTTATCTGCCTTCCCCACTTCTTGAATAGAGGGGTTATATTTGCTACTTTCCAGTCTGTTGGAATCTAGTGAATTTTGAAAAATTAACACCAACACATCTACTACCTCATTAGCCACCTCTTTTAAGACCCTAGGATGAAGTCCATCAGAACCCAGGGACTTGTCAGCCCACAGCTCCATCAGTTTGCTCAGTACCGCTTCCCTGGTGATTGTAATTTCACCAAATTCCTCTCTTCCTTCCACCTCCTGATTTACAGCTATTACTGGAATGTTTATGTATCCTCTATAGTGAAGACAGAAGCAAAATATTTGTTCATTTCATCTGCCATTTCCTTATTATCTACTATTAACTCCCCATTCTCACCCTCGAGAGGACCATCACGCACTTTACTTACGCTTTTCCTTTTTAAATCCCTGTAGAAACTCTTGCTATCCGTTTTTACATTTCCAGCTGGCTTCCTCTAATTTCTTTCTCTTGATTAACCTTTTTGTCATTCTCAGCTGTTCTTTATTCTGACTAATCATCCGACCTGCCACTCATCTTTGCTCAATTTTATGCTTTTTCCTTAAGTTTGATGCTTTCCTTAACTTCTTTACTTAACCACGGATGGTGGGTCCTCCCCTTAGAATTTTTCTTTATAATAGGAATATACTTATTCTGAGTATTCTGAAATATCCCCTTAAATGTCTGCCACTGCTTCTCTATTTATCTCTCTCCTAGCCTAGTAACCCAGTTCACTTCAGCTAGCTCAGCTTTCATGCCCACATAGTTGCCCTTATTTAAGTTTATAATATTAGTCTTAGACCCACTCTTCTGTCTTTCAAACTTGATGTAAAATTCAATCATATTGTGGTTGCTGCTACTTAGAGGCGCCTTTACACTGAGGTCATTAATTAATCCTGTCACATTACACAATACCAAGTCTAATATAACCTGTTCTCTGGTTGGTTCCAGAACGTGCTGCTCTAAGAAACTATCTCAAAAGCATTCTATGAACTCCTCATCCAGGCTACTATTGCCAATCTGATTGTTCCAGTTTATATGTAGGTTAAAATCACCCATGATTATTGCCGTCCCTTTATCACAAGCACCCATTATTTCTTCTTGTATACTTCGTCCTACATTGTGATTACTGTTCGGGGGCCTGTAGACCACTCCCACTAGTGACTTCTTTCCTCTACTGTTCCCTATCTCTACCCAAACTGACTCTACATCCTGATCTCCTAAACCAAGGTCATCTCTAATAATTACACCAATGCCATCCTTGATTAACAATGCTACCCTTCCACCTTTACCTAGCATCCTATTCTTCTTGAATGTCATATATCCCTCAATATTCAGGACCCTATCTTTGTCATCCTGCAGCCACATCTCCATAATGGCTATCAGATCATATTTATTTACTTCAATGTGCCCCATCAGTTCATCTACTTTGTTATGAATTCTACGTGCATACAGATACAGAGCTTTCAGTTTTGTCTTTTTGTTATCTTTGTAACATCTTGTCTTGACTTTTGGTGAGTTCTTAGGTTTTTTCGCTCTGCCCCTTCCTGCCATTCTCTGACCTTCATTTCCCATATTACTATTCTGCTCTCCTGCCTTGACTCTACCCCTTGATTTGTTACATCTACCAAGGCTTGATCCCTCACCCCTTATTTAGTTTAAAGCCCTCTCTACTTCGCTAGTTATACAGTTGACTAGAACACTGGTCCCAGCACAGTTCAGTTGCAGACCGTCCCAGCGGCACAGCCCACACTTTCCCCAGTACTGGTGCCAGTGCCCGACAAACCGAATCCCACTTCTCCCACAGCAGTCTTTGAGCCACGTCGTCATTTCATTAAACTTATGTGCCCTCTGCCAATTGGCACGTGGCTCAGGGAAGAATCCAGAAATTATTACTCGAGGTTCTGCTCTTCAATTTGGTGCCTAGCTCCTCATACTGTCCAAGCAGAACCTCTTTCTTCGTCTTACCTATGTCATTGGTACCTACATGGACTACGAAAACTGGATCTTCCCCCCTCCCAATCCATGTTTCTGTCCAGCCTTGTGCAGATGTCCCAAACCCTGGCACCGAACAAGCAACGCAGCTTTCTGGACTCACGCTCTCGGCTGCACAGAACAGTGTCAATCCCCCTCACTATACTATCCCCTAATACCACTACATTCCTTTTTGCTGCCTCCCACTTGAATGGTTTCCTGTACCACAGTGCCATGGCCAGTCTTCTCATCACCTTGAAGACCTCGCTTTCGTCCACACAGGTTGAGAGCACCTCAAACCTGTTTGACATTTGCAAAGTCTGAGGCTCCTCCACTACTGTCTACTTGGTCCCTTACCAGCCTGACTCACGGTCACATCCTCCTGTCCCACACTGCAGACCAAAACAGATGACCGTGTTCTAAGAGGTGTGACTGTCATCTGGAACAAAGTGTCAAGGATTTCTCCCCCTCTCTTATGTTGCACAGTATTTGCAGTTTGGCTTCCAGATCTATAATCCTGTTTGATGTTTGTCCTGGATTGCCTTGGTATCCAGGAGCTCCCACATACCTCAGCTGCAACATTACACCTGTCCTGCCAGTGTTACTTGTGCGATTAGTTAATTTACTTTAATTACTTCCTGGATTAACTTTGAATAATTCCTATGTATAGTAGAATTTACTGTGCTTATTATATGCTAGTACCACCTTCAACTAAAGTTATACTTTTCTTGATTATACAGATATGTAAACCTTCCTACTGGTAATAAACCTTACCAATGCTAATAAAGCTTTGCCAATACTATTACTCCGATTAGTAAACCTTATGAATACTGATAAACCCTAATAATATTTAATACAGCGTATGTATTAAGTTGTCCTAATTGGAACTAATACACTCCCTGCTGGTCTCTCTCTCTCTGTACTATAAATTATAAAATCCGCCTTAGTTGTTGTTTATATATTAATGAATCGATCAAGTCTTATTTCCTATTTGATTGATTTAGGTTAAATTAAAAGCCCCGGCTGGCTTTCTGTTTTCCTGCCCACTCTGTTGATTGTGACGTCACTTTGATGTCACTTTTCAATTTTTTTTCCCCTTCTCTGTTCCTGCCCCGCTCTCTCTCTCCGGCCTCAGAGCTTTTAAATCTCCGCTCTGCTCCCGCCACACTCTCTCTCTCTCTCTCTCTCTCTCTGGCCTCTGAGCTTTTGGCGCTTTTAAAAATCTCTGCTTTGCTCCCACCATTCTCTCTCTCACTAAGGCAATGCACGAAGGTGAATCATTCAGTTTTGTGTGTTTTATTGGGAGTGTTGTTAAATAAAGTTGTTATGGAACAGTTTTTTGTGGTGCCTTTAATTTCAGGCTTTTGGAAAAGAGAACACCCAGATGGTCCGTAGCAGAGGGATGGAAAGATGGTGAATTGTGTATCGCATGGATGAGATTTTTAGGGAACTGGACTTTGAGTATCCATTCACAGATAGCCTGTCTGGACAAAGGAGTCTCGACTGTCTTCTCCCTTCCTCCTCCTCTTCCTGCTTCTCCTCCTTTTCCTCCTCCTGCCTAGGTGCCTGGTGTAGGCCTGGTGGCAAGGGCTGTGCCCTCATGAGAGTGAGTTTGTGGAGGGTGCAGCAGACCAGCACAAATTTGGAGACACGATCCAATGAGTATTGTAGGGCTCCCCGGAGTGGTCCAAGCAGCAGAACCGTTCTTTAAGAATGCAGATGGTAGCATGGTTCTCACTGTAGGTCACTGTCCACTTGTGGCCGGATGGCGGAAGGAAGTCATCAACCAGATGTAGAATCAGCCATCCTCGTCACCAAACAGCCAGCCTCTGGTTCATTGGGGTGGCTCAAATATAGCAGGTAAGGCTGACTGCCACAGGATGAAACCATCGTGACCTCTGCCAGGATAGCGGACATTTACTGGAATGATATGCATGGTCGCACAACAACTGGACATGGTAGAACCTATGGTTGCTGTACATCCTCCTGTTGAGATGTAGTGCTTGCAGAGCCACATGTGTGCAGTCGATGGCTCCTGCTATCCTGGCAAAGGCACATGCCCGCTCCTCCTGCTTCTCTCTGGTAAGAGAGAAGACTGAACTCCCCAGTCCTGTTGTACAGGGCCTCTGTCACCCCCGTGATGTAGTGATGCACAGCGAACTGTGATATGTTGGTAATGTCATCAGCCCCCGCCTGGAAGGAACCACTGGCACAGAGATTGTGGGTCACGGCGAGCTTCATGTTGACCGGCAGTGCCGTCTTCACGCTGCAGTGCGGCTATAGGTCCGGCTATAAGAGGCAGCACAGTTCAGTGACCACCTCTTTGATGAAAAGTAGCTGCCTCAGACACTGCCTCTGACTGAGGTGGAGGTAGGAGAAGTGCTCCCTGAAGACCCTAAGTGGGTTTGACCTTCTACTGAGTGCCCTCCTCCTGCTCCCTCTGCACACTGCGTCCCCTCTCTGCTGCCTGTGTGCCATGTCCCAGTCATGCTGCAGCCCAAGAGGGAATCTAACCTTCGTTAGGGAAAGGAGTTTTTCTGTTAACAAGCCTTCAAATTCCTCTGGCCTCCTTGGAAAAATCCAGCACCACTCCCTTCTGACTCCAACAACTTCTTCAAACTCCTTCAACAACACTGAATACAGTACTTCCACTCACTCTGCAGCAGCAAAAGAAAATCAAAAGCACCTCACCTGAAAGTCCCACGCTGATTCCTTTAAATAGAGATAGTTGGCGAGTCCCTCATGTAGTGAGTGTTTAAAAACTGGAGTTAACAGAACCTGGGAGGTCCAAAATGGAAGGCCAGGCACCAAATCGGCATTAAATGCTGTTTGATGTTACAATCTGCCCATTCTGCAGGCTTCCAGTGCATGCATGGCACACCCATGATAGCGCCCTTACAAGCGTGGCGCGTCACATGGGCTGTGCTGGAAGTGGTTGGAAACAGTTCATTCACCACTCTATGATCTCTGGACCTCAATAGCATGGGCACCACCGGTACTTACAGAGCCAAATTTTGCAGCCCAGGACATCCCTCAACCAATAGCACTGAAACCAGATTCATTGATCCTTTATTTCATTATTGTTTGAGAGATCTTGATTGGTGAACATTTAGCAGTGTTGGCTTATTTAGCACTTCCAAGTAATTTATTGTATAAGAAACATTTTGATATATCCTAAAATGTAATGAAGCACTGGATAAATGTGGATTAATTTGTTCCTTCCTTCTCTCAAAGACTTGGATAAATATCTGGTTGTGAATTAAGTTGATGAATAAGTACAGATGGAGATGATCTATCTTTCCTGAGCAGCTGGGGCTATGACAAAAAGGTGACTAGTCGAGGATAAATGATGTAAGATAAGATAGATATTCTGGTGCTTTCTTTGATTTATTTTTACAGAACCTTTTGGTGGGAGGCTGGATTGGACAAAGGCAATGGCAGAGGGAATATGCACAGTGTACATGGTCTGTGGAAGTAATGAGATTGCTGGGCCAAATTGCCTTTTCTCATTTCATATAAATTCATGTTATTGAGCTCCTTCAAATCAGGACAACGTATGTATGGAGGTTACTACAGTAACCATTCAAGCTGCCCTCAGTCTGCATATCTCATTGTTCATTGATTGTAAATGGCTGAACCATTTGGCCTGACACTGCAAGTGACCTGTTTACCCCATTTTCTATGGGTTTCCGTGGCTCTTCTGTCAAAGTTATAGAAATGCGTAGGAGAGCCCTTGCCGGAAGTCACCACCACAAAGAACCTAAGGCACATCTGTCACACCTCAGGCATCACATTTCAAACATTTTGGGTTGAATTTTATGCAGGCGACAGGGGTCTCAACGTCGGAGGAAACTGATCCAAGATCCCCGCATTGCCTCATCTATGGGAAGCCTGCCTAATTTAGTGCCAATCAGGCACTTAACTGGACAGCCACGGGCCTTCTATAGGATTTAGGTCCCCGTCGCTGGAAGGTCCGGCCTTGCAGAGCTGTCGGCCATTCAGAGGCTGGCAGCTGCAACGTAACCACGGAGGAGGTGACTGCTGCTGTAGCTGCAGCAACCAGACACCGAGGAGTGGCGTTGGAACCAGGCTTAAGGTAGGTTAAGATGGGAGGGGTCTCGCAGGGTGGGGGAGGGGGGGTCGGCAGCAAGGGCGGGGGGGGTGGTGGCTGGCCCTCAGCAGGCCTCTCCCCTTCCTGATGCCGGGTTCCACATTCAGGCACTAAGTGCCTTCAAACGAGGATCCCCCTACAGCACCCTCCCCTCCCCCCCCCACCACCACCTCCCCTGGAGCTGGGAAGCAGTTTGCTCAGTTTTTAGTGCTGCGCTTTCCATGCGGTGACAGGGCTGCCTGTCGCACGGGTAATTGTGGCTGCAGTGGGAAGAGGTCCTTAAATGGGGATTAATTACCCAGTTAAGGGCCTCAACTGGCAGTGGGGCGGGAAGACCGTTCACAGGCCTGCCCGGCAAGGACTAAATTTCGGCAGTGACACCCGATTTTATGCTCTCCCTGCCTCCAAATCCGCCGCGGGGGGAGAGCATAAATTTCCACCCTTTGTGACACTTAAAAGCTAGTAAAAAAGTTAACCATTTCTTTGCTGGATTGTTCCGACCCAGTGGCAGAAATGTACAAGCAACCGCTAATTGGTCTAAGGATTATTAATGCCATTATACCCCCCAGAATTTGCTTATTTGGTGATCGTAAAGGGCCAAGATAGGCAAACCATAACTCCAACTTCGCAGCTCAACATCACAACTGTGTTTCACACCCCAAACTACTTATCATCCATCCCACGGGAGATCTGCTCGGAGTAATGAAAAAATATATGCTAACTCTCACAGTTTTTATCTCATTTCACCAGCACTGTAATGGGCAATGCAATATTAGTTAGTGAGTGAGAATTGATCAGATACATTCATTGGGGTTTTCTTTAAGTGAGGATCAGAGACTCAAGGAGTGAAATTCACCACAGGCAGTACTGTAAAGCGAAGAATAGCGAATCGGCAGATCATTTTACACTCTGCCTGATTCATTATCGCCTGTCCTGCATTACTACCCAAAACAAATTTCACCCCCACAATGCCACAACTAGCAGTCCAGTCTGCCTATATACCACTTGTCTCTGACCCGTTGGGCAACACTCCTTATTGATGATATCACTGGACAATAATTTCTTTGCATCACTGCAAGTGAACACCACATCATGGGAAAGATTGTCCTCAGGGCTCTTGGAGCTTCTTACGCTGTTTCTCCGGGAGTGAACTGACCTCCTGCCGGAGAACCCCTAGAGAAATTCTGGCCATGGATCCATATCCCCACCTGCCTTGAACCATCAATTGTAAAACTTAATGCACAGGGACAAGGGAGGGCATATGCTTTTTTTTATATTAAAGGTGGCTATACAAGTGAGCCACGTTCTGCCTTAGAGATGTCAGCAAAGTTGTGTTTTCCTTCTTTGGATGCCATCTTGTGCACAGCAAGATCCCACAAACAGCCATAAGATGACTGCCCAGTTGAACTGTCCAAGGTAAAAGAGATCACTAAACAAGGTGCAGGGAATTCTGTGAGGGAAGGGGAGTGGTCAGAAGTCATAGTCTACAGTGGAATCAATAACATTGGTAGGGAAAGGGTTTGGAGTCCGACAGGCAGAGTTTTACGCATTCAAAAAAAGATTAAAGAACAGGACCGTAAAGGTGATAATCTCTGGATTACTCCCAGTGCTATGGACTAGTGAATACAGAAACAGAAAGGTAGAGCAGAGGAATATGTGGCTGGAGAAGTAGTGCAGGAGGGAGGGCATCAGATTCCTGGGGTATTGGGACCTGTTCTGAGGCAGGAGGAACCTGTACAAGCCAGCTGCATTGTACCTGAACAGGCTGGGACCAATGTCCTCATGGGCAGTTAACCAGTGCTGTGGTTATTTAGCAGGGGGATGGGAAGATGGGCGTAGCAACAGATAGAAGAGACAAGGTGTATTGAAAACTAGGAGGGATAAACAGCAACAAAATAAAAGAACAGTAAAGAAAAGAAAGACTTGCATTTATATAGCGCTTTCACGACCACTGGATGTCTCAAAGTGCTTTACAGCCAATGAAGTTCTTTTTGAAGTGTAGTCACTGTTGTAATATAGGAAATGGGGCAGACAATTTGCACACAGTAAGCTCCCACAAACAGCAACATGATAATCTGGTTTTGTATTGTAGATTGAGGGATAAATGTTGGCCAGGACACCGGGGATAACTTCCATGCTGTTCTTCGAAATAGCATCATGAGATCTTCTACATTCACCTGAGAGGGCAGACAGGGCCTCAGTTTAACGGCTCATCCAAAAGATGGCTCCTCCAACAGTGCAGCACTCCCTCAGTACTGCACTGGAGGGTCAACTTGCTTTTTGTAGTGTAGAAAGAGTAGGAATTAGATGGAGGAAAAAAAACAAAGCTGACCAGCATGGTTTTGAAATGCTGAGGAGTGTTACAAATAAGGTTGATGAGCTGCAGGCATAATTGTCAGATGAGGTCATGATATAGTGGCCATATCAAAGACCTGGCTTAAACATGGGCAGGAATGGGAACCAACCATTCCTGGCTGCAATGTATTCAAGATGGCTGGGGAAGGAAAAAAGAAAGGATTGGGAATGGCAATATTGATCAAGGGCAATGTTAAAGTTCTATAGAGGGACAATATACTAGAGGGTTCAAACACAGAATCTATTTGGTTAGAATTAAGGAACAGTAAAGGATCTGCTAAATTGCTATGTATTTACCATAGACCCCCAAACAGTGAGGAGATAGAAGAAAAACTCTGTTGGAAAATTTCAGAGAAATGTAACAATAATAGAGCAATACTAGTGCGAGACTTCAATTACCTTAATGTTGACTAAAAAGAAAACAGTGTAAAGGGCAAGGGAAATGAAGAATTCCTAAAATGTGCACTTTCTTAATCAGTATGTTTCTAGCTCAATGAGGAAGGAAGCAGTGCTTGATGTAGCTTTGGGGTATGAAGAGGATAGGTGGAATGTGTTTCACTGGGAGAATATCTGGGTATTAGTAATCATAATAATATAATTAGGTTTAAAGTAGCAACGGAAAGGGACAAAGAAAAATCAACTGTGAAAATACCCAACTGGAAGAGAGCCAGTGACCTGAGAAGGGATCTAGCACAGGTGGACTGGAAACAAAGATTGGTCAAGAAAACAGGCCTTCAAGTTGGAGATAATTTGGGTACAAACCAAGCATCTGCCTATGAGGAGGAAAGATGGGGCATCCAAAGCTCTCTGGATAACAAAGGAAATAGAGGTTAAAATAAAACAGAAAAATGAGGTTTATGACAAGTGTCAGGTACAGAATACAAGTGAAAACCAGGTTGCATCAGAGCATATGGGGGAAATTGAAAAAGTATATAAAGACAAAGAGAAAGTATGAGAAAATATTAGCTGGTAAATAAAAAGGGAACACAAAAAGTTTTATAAACATATAAAAAGTAAAAGGACAGTTAGAGGAATGATGGGGGCATTTAGGGACAAACAAGGAAATCCTCTTGTGGAGGCAGAGGGCATAACTGAAGTACTCAATGAGTACTTTGCATCTGTCTTCACAAAAACAGAGGATGAAGGTAATGCTGAAGTAAAGGAGGAGGGAGTAGAAATATTCAATAGGAAGAAATAGATAGAAAGGAGGTGCAAAAGGGGTTGACATGACACAAATTTAAGAAACCACCTGGTCAGATGGGATGTATGCTCGGTTGCTGAGAGAAGCGAGAATGGAGATAACAGAACCTCTGACCATAATCTTGTAATCCTGCTTGGATATGGCAGTGATGCCAGAGAACTGAAGGATTGCAAATATTACATCCTTATTCCAAAAAAAAGGGGAGAGGGATAAACCTGGTAACTACAGGCCAATTTAGGAGGCATTGTCAAGGACAAAATTAATTCTCATTTGGAGAAGCATGCATTATTAATAAGGGACAGCGAACATGGATTTTTTAAAGGCAAAACGAGTTTGACTAACCTGATTGAATTCTTCGATGAAGTAACAGAGAGGGTTGATAAAGGTAGAGCATTAGATGTATATATAGACTTTCAAAAGCCATTTGATCAAGTATCATATAACAGACTTATTTGGAAAATAGAAGCAGATAGGTATATAGGAACTGTGATAACTGTGGGTATGTAATTGGTTATGGGATAGGAAGCAGAGAGTAGTAGTGAATGGTTATTTTTCTGAGAAGTAGACAGTGTGCTTCCCCAGGGGTTGTTATGAGGACTATTGCTTTTCTTGATAGATAAAAATAAACTGAACTTATAAAGGAGTGCAATTTCGAAGTTTGCAGATGATACAAAAGTTGGTAATACAGTAAGTAGTGAGGAGGATAGTAGCAGACTTCAGGAGGACAGATAGACTGGCAAAATGGGTATACACTTGACAGATGGAATTCAATAAGGTTATGTGTGAAATGATGCACTTTGGAGGGACAACGTGGAGAGGCAGTATAATCTAAATGGTACTATTGTAAGGGGGATGCAAGAACAGAGGAACCTGGGGGTACATGTTCACTAATCTTTGAGGGTCGCAGTGTAAGTTGATAAAGCAGTTAGGAAAGCATATGAGATACTTAGCTTTGTAAATAGGTCCATTGAATACAAAAACAAAGTCATCATGCTAAACCTTTACAAGTCACTGGTTCGGCCTCAGCTGGAGCATTGCGTACAATTCTGGGTGGCAAACTTAAGAAAGGATGTCAAGGCCTTGAATAGGGTACAGAGGAGGTTTAGCAGGGACTTCAGTAATGTGGAGATATTGGAGAAGATGGGATTGCTCTCCTTAGAGCAAAGAAGGTTAAGCTGAGACCTAATTGAAGTATTCAAAATTATGAGGGGCTTTGATAGGGCATAAAGTCAGAGGGATGGATTTTCAATCTAGGGTTGGATAATTTCCAGGTCCCGACCCCGCGCCCTGTCTGCATTGCTCACGTGACACTATCTTCATATGCAGATGCTCTAATTGGGCTGGAGGTGAGCTCAGCACCCAGATAGTGGTGCCAAGCTCTGCCAGGAGATGGGAGCTGCCACCTGAGCATGATCCTCAAAGGCAGACGCAGCCATGGTGGGGCCTGCCGCTGCCTTACAGAGTAGAGGAGGCAGAACTTCAGAGGGCCAGCAGCCTCATGGCACAGAGAAGTGGTCAACTGATCAATTAAAAGGTACTGACAAAACCCCTTTGTGCCAAAACATTTTAATCAGCGAAAACATTGCTTGATGGCTGCCCACATTGCACCTGACAACGTGCACCAGACTGTTTGGGTTTGGCGATCGATGATTTGAAAAGCGCCTTCTGGCAACACACCACCATCACTGCCCCCACCCCACCCCCACCACCAGCCCAGTAACAGGCTCCTCAAGGAACCTAATATCCAGTTAATTGGATGCAAGCAGGTTCCCAGCTGCCCCCTGCCCTCGCTTTGGAAATAGCAGTGTTTCTGGGAGAGATCGGAATATTGACATGCCATCCAGGAGCACTGTTTTCAAAGCACACCCACTCCTGTTCTCACCCCCATGGGCAATTGAAAATCCCGGCTATAGAATCACTTAAGGCACAGATGGCGGCCATTTGGCCCATTGAGATTATGCCCGCTCTTTGTAGAGCAATCCAGTTAGTCCCATTCCCCTGCTCTATCCTCATAGCACTGCAAGTTTATTTCCTTCAAGCGCTCATCCAAATTCCGCTTCCACCACCCTCATAGGTAGTGAGTTCCAGGTCATTACCACTCACTGTGTAAAAAAGATCTTCCTCACATTCCCCCTGCATCGCTTATCCAAAACCTTAGTAGGGATAAATTGTTTCCTCTGGCAAGTGGGTCAGTAACCAGATGTCATAGATTTCAAATAATTGGTAGAAGAACTAGAATGGAAATGGGGAGAAATTTCTTCAACTGAAGATTAATATCTGGAATACACTACCGGAAAGAGTGATAGAAACAGAATCCATCGGAACTTTCCGAAGGAATTGGACAGGTACTTGAACACGACTAATATGCAGGGTTATGGAGGAAAAAGCTGGGACTAAATGGGACAGTTCTTCCAAACAGCCAGCACAGGCATGATGGGTCAAATGGCCTCCTTCTCTAACTCTGATAGTGTTGGATTGAGGGAGAAATGCTGGCTGGAATGGCAAGAGAGCCAAGAGAACTTGCTGCTCTTCTTTCAGCTGTTTCCTTTGAAACAGCATGCTGGTGTGTACAGGCAGCCTAATATATGCAGAACAAATCTTGGAGGAACTGGAACACCCCATCATTATGGCCTGGTTCACCTGGCGTTGTGTATCTGATAATACTTCCCAGAGTGAGCGGGGCAAAAACACAGCCAATAAATAGCTCGAGCAGTTTAATTATGTGCTTCTTAAAAGTGAGGTCGGTACCTATGGCTGTTACAATGTAAATATTACAGTGCATTTTTAAAAACGTTGTTTTACTTACTGTAAAATCTTGTTTATACCAGCAACAATGAAAAATTAGTGAGTAACTTTTACACCAATACACTACATTTTACACCATGATTGAACAACTCTTGGTAAATTTTGTCACGCTGTATCACGATACACTTGAGAAAGGGGCAGCCCTCCTTTAAGACAGATGAATAATAACAAGCAACAACAGAGCAAAATTAGATTCAAAGAATAGATCAAAGCTGACATATCAGAGCTTGGATACAACAAAAACCCTTGACACTGAAGTGAAGGAGAAAGAAGATTTCTTACCTGGTGCTGAGAGTGTGAGTTTCTATCCAGCGCTCGCTGTGGGCAAAAAATCATCACGTTAGATTTCCAGAAATAATAAAGTATTCAACTGACAAACTTCCTTCAAAATAATTGACAATGGAGGGGATATTGAGCAATTACATTTTCCACAATTACATTTAGGCTGACAGTCTGCGCTGTGCTTGCTTAGAACTTAATAAAGAGAGTTGCTTGTCCACACTATATTGATTTGATGGTCCCCATTATGCAAACAGTTCCACTAGCTGGTGAAACACCAAGTTGAATATTGAAGATTGTTTTACCCTGCAGCAACAAAGAGGAGGAAAATTAAGCTATTTGTATGTAAAAAGCTCGTAAAGAAAGAACATGTCTTTATAAATAATGGGAAATTGTTCTTGCTCCTGAGCTGAGTACTTGGGTACTGTACATGGAGCACCAGAGGGAGAAGACACATTGTGATCAACAGAATCTAATGTGGTCAAGTACAGCAACTGGAAAATCTGTTCCGCCCCTCCCCTCCACCATATCTCTCAAATATCCCAAAATATTTTACATGCACTGAATTACCTTAAAGTAAAATTGCTGTTGTTATTTGGGAAAAAGCTGCAACCATTTGTGTACAGTAATAAGATAAACTTAGCAACTTCTGGTTGAGGGAAGATCTCCCCGCTCTTCTTCAAATAGTATCATGGGATCTTTAACAACCACATGGACTTGGTTTAGCATCGCATCCAAAAGACAGCATGTCTGGCACTGCAGTACTCCCTGCATTCAGTTAACAACCTCTGTTTTATGCTCAAGGCCTGGAATGAAGCTTAAACCCACAGTCTTCTGATTGAGAGAGGAGAACGGTGCCAACTGAGCCAAACTGATACTCAGAAGTTTCATCTAGCTTCTAAGGTGAGTCCTGTTGAAACTGCTTTAATTGTGAACAATCAGTCGAAGCAAAATAACAGGGAAAAGCAAAACATACAATTAGGCAATTCAGACAACACTCATCGAACAACTAGCAGCTGTTTCCAGTTAATGACTGGAGTTGAGTAGACCCAGACTTGTCAGGGTCATTAGTAAACAGATGGGTTAAGCTGACTAAGTAAGAGAAGGAAAATCAGTTTTATCTGGTCATGCCTGACTTGCCATTATTTAAGGCTGAGGAAGTAATTTTACAGCTAATGAGTAAACCTGGCCTGAAATTATAGAGTCATAGAGTCGTACAGCATAGAAACAGACCCTTCGGCCCACCGCATCCATGCCGACCATAATGCCTATCTATACTAATCCCACCTGCCCGCATTAATTCCATATCCCTCTATGCCTTGCTCATTCAAGTACCTGTCCAAATGCCTCTTAAATGTTACTACTGTTCCTGCCTCCGCCACCTCCTCTGGCAGCTCATTCCAGATACCCACTATTATTTGCATAAAAAATTTACCCCTTTGATCCCCTTTAAACCTCCTCCCTCTCACCTTAAATCTATGCTCTATAGTTTTAGTCACCCCTACCATGGGAAACAAACTCTGGCTATCTACCCTATCTATGCCTGTTATAATTTTATATACCTCTATCATGTCCCCTCTCAGCCTCCTTCGCTCCAGGGAAAACAGACCCAGCCTATCCAATCTCTCTTTATAACTCAAGCCCTCCAAACCAGGCAACATCTTTGTGAATCTTTTCTGCACCCTCTCTAGCTTAATCACATCTTTCCTGAAATAAAAACAAGAAATGCTGGAACCACTCAGCAGGTCTGGCAGCATCTGTGAAAAGAGAAGCAGAGTTAACGTTTCGGGTCAGTGACACTTCTTCGGAACTGACAAATATTAGAAAAGTCACAGGTTATAAGCAAGTGAGGTGGGGGTGGGGCAAGAGATAACAAAGGAGGTCTAGATTGGACCAGGCCACACAGCTGACCAAAAGGTCACGGAGCAAAGGCAAACAATATGTTAATCGTGTGTTGAAAGACAAAGCATTAGTACAGATTAGGTGTTAATATACTGAATATTGAACAGCAGCAAGTGCAAACCTGAAAAAAACAGTGGGTAAGCACTGTGGGTGTACCTTATTCCCATGGACTGCAGTGGTTCAAGAAGGCAGCCTGCCGGACTGAACATTTAGTTCAATAATTTCAGAGCATGACAGCCCCCCCATTTTGCTTTCATTTTTAGTCATTTTTTCTTCCTTTTTTTACATTCTTTTTTACATTTTTTACAATTTTTTTTTGCATTTATTTCATTTCATCTTTGTCTGTTCAGTTTGCTTACCCACTGTTTTTGTCAGGTTTGCACTTGTTGCTGTTCAATATTCACTGTATTAACACCTAATCTGTACTAATGCTTTGTCTTTCAACACACCATTAACATATTGTTTGCCTTTGCTAGTCACACTAGTCACAGCCTGCATCCTGAGAATGATCTATTTATTCCTACTCTCTGATTTCGGTCCATTACCAATTTTAATCCATGCCAGTATATTACCCCCAATCCCATGTGCTCTAATTTTGCTTGCTAACCTCTTGTGTGGGACATTATCAAAAGCCTTCTAAAAATCCAAATACACCACATCCACTGGTTCCCCCTTATCTATTCTGCTAGTTACATCCTCAAAAAACTCCAACAGGTTTGTCAAACATGATTTCCCTTTCATAAATCCATGTTGACTCTGCCCAATCCTACCATTATTTTCTAAGTGTCCAGTCATCACATCCTTTATATTAGATTATTTTATTTCCCTACCACTGATGTCAGGCTAACAGGTCTGCAGTTCTCTGTTTTCTCTCTCCCTCCTTTCTTAAATAGTGGGGTTACATTTGCTACCTTCCAATCTGTAGCAACCGTTC
Organism: Heterodontus francisci; assembly: GCF_036365525.1. Classification (NCBI taxonomy): domain Eukaryota; kingdom Metazoa; phylum Chordata; class Chondrichthyes; order Heterodontiformes; family Heterodontidae; genus Heterodontus; species Heterodontus francisci. Next base: position 34,562,415 of record NC_090381.1, on the reverse strand, counting down.
CAGAATCTATAGAATTTTGGAAGATGACCACCACTGCATCCATTATCTCTACAGTCATCTCTTTCAACACTATTGGTGTAGATCATGAGGTCCAGGTGATTTACCGATGTCCAGTCTCAATAATTTCTCCAGTACTACATTTTTACAAATACTAATTTCCTTCAGTTCCCCATTCTCACTAGTTACTTGGTTCTCTAATATTTCTAGGAAGTTTTTTGAATCTTCCTGCGTGAACACAGACACAAAGGCCGGGACTTTATGCTGGCGACGGGGGTCTCAACGTCTGGAAAAAGCGATGCCGAGATCCCCATATTACCTCTTCTGGGGAAGGCCCACTGAATCTAGTGACAATTAGGCATTTAAGTGGACAATGGTAGGCCTTCCTCAATCTGGAATACTTATATTCATTACTGTCAGAGTGCCCAGTAATAAATATGAGTTTCCAGATTGAGGCAGCCCTGCCCAACTCTATCACAACCGACTCAGAGGAAGGGAAAGCAAATGCAGTGCCAGAAGGTTGATTGGGAAGGCGGCTGGTGATATCTCTTCTCTCCCTAGGGTTGCAATCAACGAGACTAATTGTCATCTTGGACAAAATTGATTCACTGCTAGTATATCCTCAGCCCCAATGGAAATCCCGAGGTGCAAGTCAAGAGCAGGAGGCCTTGAGTCAGGTGGGAATTCTGGTGGGAATGCTGGGCCTGTGCTCAGAATCTTGTTGGCTGCCTATTTCTGACCAGGTACCAGGGCCAGTCCAATCAATTCATTCCTTGATTTGTTGTCTCTTCCTGACCATAACCCAGGTTCAGAGATTCCATTGATCCCCACTTCCATGCCTTTGCAGATCTATACATTGGGTTCATCCCAGTATCCAGCCCACCGAGCAGTGGGGAAACCAGCGCCAAGAGAATGACCATTGCTATGTGTCTTTTCCTGGCCCATCCTCCCAATATCATGGACCATGTTTGGAGTGGACCAAAGTTGCACCCATGGCAGGCAGCAAGATTCTGAGCAGAGGCCTGGCATTCCCAGGTCCCCCAAGAATTCCCACCTGCTTCAAAACCTCCAGCACCTGACCTGCACCCCAGGACTTCCTTTGGGGCTGGGGAAATATTTAGCAGTAAAAAAGCTTTGTCTAAGATGAAATTTAAAAAAAAATCAAAGGTAAATTCAATGTCAGCAAAGGAAGAAATGAGGATACCAGTCCAGTAAAGCTTCAGCCTGGTAAGCTTTCCCCAACAGCTCCAATTCTCTTCCCTCCTCTTTTGAAAGCTCCAACTCCTGCTCAGGTCCAGTTTTCTGGACTGCTTGAAAATTGTGGGCATCAAAGTCTAACCCAGTCTTGTTCAAGCCTGTTATTTATGCATGAGGAGTTTCCAGCATGAATGATTAGCAAACTACAGAAGGGAAATCCTTGCTGAATTTTTTTGCCCTTCCCAGCCCAGAACAGCTGAGGCTGGTAACTGATCATCAGCTAATTTAACACAGACTGGGGATCAAATTTTTGTCTTCCCAGTCTTTCTGGCTCAGTTCCACATCAGTGCCTTTACCAACTGAGCCTGGTAAGAAAGAAAGAAAAAACTTGCTTTTATATAGCACCTTTCATGACCTCAGAACATACAAAAAGCACTTGACAGTGAATTGCATACATTTTAAAGTGTAGTCACATTTGTAATGTAGGAAACGCGACAGCCAATTTGCACACAGCAAGTTCCCACAAATAGCAATGAAATAAATGGCAAAAACATTGGTTTTAGGTATTGGTTGGGAAAAAGATGTTGGCCATGACTCCAGAGAGAACTCCCTTGTTCCCCTTTAAAACAGCAGTGTGATCCTTTAAGTCCCTTAAAGAGAGAAGATGGGACCTCAGCTTAATGCCTCATCTGAAAGACGGTAGGATTTAATCATTTACTTTAGGATTTATTTTCATCTGTTGGAGCACTGCTAGTTACAGTGAGGAGTTGAGGCAGAATTTTTCAGAGTTTTTGTTCTTGGCCAAGACAAAGCTTTTCTCAATTTTATTATTGTTTTCCCCCTTCAGTAAATCATTATTTTTCTAGATCTGACATTGTCAGCAAGTATTTTTTATGATCTTGCAATCCACTCCCTTCTATTCCTTGTCTCTATAGTGCTGTGAATGGCAATGGTTTCCATACAAGTTGAGGCACCTTTGGTATGCAAGCCTTACAATTTATTTTATCTTTACTTCAATCGATATTCATTGCTTCTATTGCCTTAAATTGTTCTGTGCACTATCATGAGGGAATTGGCTGTAAGTGTTCTGGCTGCTGTATATTGTAATAGATAGTGCTCCCGTCTTGCCATATAGTCAGTCTGCATCTGGAGTACAGCGAGAGATTGTTTATCCAAAAACCATGTACAGATGAATTTCAAGGAACTCCCGCCACATCTCCCCGCTATAGAAAACAAAGTACCCTTTGAGTTCGAGGATTTTATGGTTTTGCACCATGTGAATTTGCTCTGAAAAGAGCAGTTGTTTCCTTGAAAAAGGAAGTTCTTAGAAGAACTGGCAGGTCTCAACATTTCAGGCAGCACACTCTGCCTGTCATCTGGAGGAGTAACTGGAATGGGTGGAAGGAAAGTGGGTGGGATCTTACTGCTGATAGGTCATTACATGTTCCTATTCTTGCTGCTATTGTGTTCCGTAATAGGTCAATACATGCTAATGTTCCAATGATTGGTCTGCCATTGTGTCCTGTGCTAAGTCGACACATACTATTCTTCTTGTCAGGGTATGTTGGCTGCAGAGCAGGTAGTGATGTGAGTAGGGGTAGCCAGATATCGCGGTCACTGTCTTGTGGGACTGTGTGCTGTTGAGATATCTCCATAGCCTCCCTGACAAGTCTTGTATGCCAGTGCGTAATGGATGAAATGAGTTTGGAATTGGACCATTCTATGCAATGGTTATAAAGGTGAGCATTCTTGATGTTGGCTGACTTGTCCCATTCACTGTGTCTGAAGCAGGCTTGGTGTTCCTTGAGACTGGTATGTAGGCTACAGCCTATTTCTTCAATGTAGAGTCAGTAGTCGCATGGAATGCTGTAAATTCCTGGTTTGTTGTGAGATGGTTTCTTGTCTTTGTGGGCATGAAGGATGGAGTGGAGCTTCTTGGATGATTTATGTTGGACTTCTATGTCTGATCTGACCTGATATGCATTGCAGTCTGTGCGAGGTGATGTCGATGTATGAGAGACTGAATCGTGTCTTGGTTGAGATAACTGTTGCAATAAAAGTTACAGATGGATGTGTGTTGATCTTATGGGAAAGAAATTCCCATATGGGCGGCACAGTGGCGCAGTGGTTAGCACTGCAGCCTCACAGCTCCAGGGACCCGGTTCGATTCCGGGTACTGCCTGTGTGGAGTTTGCAAGTTCTCCCTGTGTCTGCGTGGGTTTTCTCCGGGTGCTCCGGTTTCCTCCCACAAGCCAAAAGACTTGCAGGTTGACAGGTAAATTGGCCATTATAAATTGTCACTAGTATAGGTAGGTGGTAGGGAAATATAGGGACAGGTGGGGATGTTTGGTAGGAATATAGGATTAGTATAAATGGGTGGTTGATGTTCGGCACAGACTCGGTGGGCCGAAGGGCCTGTTTCAGTGCTGTATCTCTAATCTAATCTAAATCCATCGCATTGAAGTGTAAATGTGATATGGCGCAGTTCTTGTAGGCTAATCTATCTTGTACTTTTTTAATGCTAATGAAGTAGGCTCTTCTGATGAGGGTGTTGGAGACCGATTGAAGAGTGGAGGGATGATGAAAAGAATTGTAGTTCATGAATCTATCAGTATGCGTGGGCTTGCGGTGTACTTGATCTGCTAGTACGCCGTTATGAGACCTGATAATGAGAACTTCAAGGAATGGTATGTAAAGTTGTTGTTCTATCTCCATGGTAAAAATAATGTTCCGATGTTGGTTATTAAGATGTTGTAGAAAACTATGAACATTTTGCCTACTCCCTTCAGACTTGTGTACAGCACTGAACATACAGAGCTGAGAGAAAAGAGATTAGAAATTGGTATGTATTGCACCTGTTTCCGGGGTAAATCAGGTACAAAGCAGAATAATTTAGCCGTGGGATGGCCTGTACCCAGTCTGCCCAGGCATTGGTCCCACTGCTAAAATTCATGAGGCATTTTGCTTAGGCATTCAGGTAAGAATCTAATTCCACAGAGTGACCTTGGAGAGGGATGGAGTCAGTGGTGAGGATGTGGAGTTTGTAGCAAGGGCTGAAGATGAGGGCTTCGGTCTTCCCAATATTTAACTGCACAAAGTTACAGCTCATCCAGAACTGGATGTTTGACAAACAGTTTTGCAGCACAGAGACAGTGCAAAGCTTGAGGAATGGTACAGCTCTGAAATAAAACCTGATGACAGGTCAAAGACCTGAAACAGTTGCTCTCTCTACAGATGCTGCTAGACCTGCTGAGTATTTCCAGCATTTTTGTTTTTATTTCAGATTTTCAGCACCCGCAATATTTTACTTTTGTGTTGTTGTAGGGCTCTGGATGCCATTGGTGTACATGAGAAAGCTGACTTCATATCCATAGATGATGTCACCAAGGGGCATCATGTAGATGAGGAAGTGGAGGAGACCATGGATTGATCCTTTCAGGATCTTGGAAACAATGGTGAGAAGTTGGGAATGTAAACCATTGCTGGAAGTAATCTGGCAGTTCACCCAATAGGTAAGAGTGGAACCAAGTGAGGACAGTTCCAACAGAACAGGACAACAGAGGAGAGGGGTTGGAGGACGATGGTATGGTCAGCTTTGTTGAAGGCTGCAGAAAGCTCAAGGAAGATGGGAAAGGATCATAGTCTATTAAGCTAAATATTTTCCCTAGGATATGGACTATAAGACAACTGTTCTCCATTACAATTCATATGATGACAATTGCTAAGGTAGTTGGCAGTACCTTTCTCTTTTGCTGAGTAGTTTAAAATTATATCTGCAGCCTATGAAGCTCAAATATGGGGCAGAAGCCCACATTGTGTGGGGAACAGTCACACATCTGCGATTTTCCCTGAAATGGCCAATTAATGGCCAGAGGGTGGGCTCGCCATCCAACCAAGGACAGCAGGTGGGCTCTCGAAGCTGATGGTCCAATAGGAGGCCCTCCAGTTTGGAAGCAGCAGCAGGATGCCATGGCAGGTAAGTGAGGGAGACGATGCCCCAAGATGGAGGCATCCTGCCTACAAATTTTTCAAATTTTAAATAAAAAGGCCTAGCAGTTGGGGCACCAGTGTGGAAGGGGTGTCCTTCCACAGGGCAGCCCCTGTGGCTGTAGCTGAAACCAGGCAGGCAGGGATGGCCTCAAAGTCTGCCTGGAGGGCTAGCAACCCTGGTCTGCTGCCAGGAAGCCAGCTCCAGGACGCTACCCTGTTCCCACACTCCTGCAGGGACCTGCAAGCCACAGGGAACATCCCAGTCGGCCTCCGACAATAGGTCTTAATTGGCCATTAACTATCTGAGTTGGCCACCTGTCGCTTGCGGATGAGTAGCCCGACTGCCCCACTGGCACCCCTCCCATTCCCGCTTCCAGGAAAATGGCCCGAGTTGGGATGGAGCTGGGAAACCGACACACCAGCTGGCGAAGCGAAATTCGATGATCACCTGCCTCCATGCCCACCCCCCTAGGGGCTAAAAGTTCAGCCCAACAAGACTGCACATGCTCAGTTCTGCTATATGCACATTGTTTGATTTAACCGTACTGCGTGACCTGGTTTAAGCATGAACCAGAATCAGAAATGTGAGTTCACAAGTCGTACTGTGATCCTGGAATTTTTTTACAGTAAAGTTGGAGACTGAGGCGTAGAAATTGATATGCATTGCACCCACTTTTAGAGCGTAAAATGGGCACAAAGCAGTGGAATGGACTGTGCCGAATCTGCATGTGCATTGGTCCCTCTGTTAAATTTACCAGGCCCAGTTTTTAGGTGTCCAAGCAGATATCTAAAAGAAGTGTTACAGTCATAGAGTTATACAACACAGAAACTAGCCCTTTGGCCCATCATGTCTGTGCCGGCCATCAAGCACCTATCTATTCTAATCCCATTTTCCAGCACTTGGCCCGTAGCCTTGTATGCTATGGCGTTTTAAGTGCTCATCTAAATACGTCTTAAATGTTGTGAGGGTTCCTGCCTCTTCCACCCCTTCAGGCAGTGCGTTCCAGATTCCAAGCACTCTCTGGGTGAAAAATCTTTTCCTCAAATCCCCTGTAAACCTCCTGCCTCTTACCTTAAATCTATGCCCCTTGGTAATTGACCCCTCCGCTAAGGGAAAAAGTTTCTTCCTATCTATCCTATCAATGCCCCTCATAATTTTGTATAAATCAATCATGTCCCCCCTCAGCCTTCTCTGCTCTAAGGAAAACAACCCTAGCCTATCCAGTCTCTCTTCATAGCTGAAATGTTCCAGCCCAGGCAAAATCTTGGTGAATCTCCTCTGCACCCTCTACAGTACAATCACATCCTTCCTATAGTGTGGTGAGTGCACAGTACTCCAGCTGTGGCCTAACTAGGGTTTTATACAGCTTCATCATAACCTCCCTGCTCTTATATTCTATGCCTTGGCTAATAAAGGCAAGTATACCATATGCCTTCCGAACCACCTTATCTACCTGCGCTGCTGCCTTCAGTGATCTATGGACAAGTACACCAAAGTCCTGCTGACCCTCTGTACTTCCTAGGGTCCTACCATCCATTGTATATTCCCTTGCCTTATTAGTCCTCCCAAAATGCATCACCTCACACTTCTCAGGATTAAATTCCAATTGTCATTGCTCTGCCCATCTTACTAGCCCATCTATATCGTCCTGCAATCTAAGGTTTTCCTCCTCACTATTTACAACACCACCAATTTTCGGGTCATCTGCAAACTTACTGATCATACCTCCTATATTCACATCTAAATCACAGATGTACACTACAAACAGCAAGGGTCTCAGCACCGATCCCTGTGGTACACCCCTGGTCACAGGCTTCCACTCGCAAAAACAACCCTCGACCATCACCCTCTGCCTCCTGTCACTAAGCCAATTTTGGATCCAATTTGCCAAATTGCACTGGATCCCATGGGCTCTTACCTTCTTAACCAATCTCCCATGTGGGACCTTATCAAAAGCCTTACTGAAGTCCATGTAGACTACATCGACTGCTTTACCCTCATCTACACATCTAGTCACCTCCTCAAAAATTTCAATCAAGTTTGATCTCCCCCTGACAAAGCCATGCTGACTATCTCTGATTAATCCCTGCCTCTCCAAGTGGAGATTAATCCTGTCCCTCAGAATTTTTTCCAATAGTTTCCCAACCACTGATGTTAGACTCACAGGCCTGTAATTACCTGGTTTATCCCTGCTACCTTTCTTGAATAATGGTACCACATTCGCTGTCCTCCAGTCCTTATGTACCTCTCCTGTGGCCAGAGAGGATTTGAAAATTTGTGTCAGAGCCCCTGCTGTCTCCTCCCTTACCTCACATAACTGCCTGGGATACATCTCATCTAGGCCTGGGGATTTATCCGCTTTTAAGCCCTCTAAAACAGCTAATATTTCCTCCCTTTCAACGCTAGTTTGTTCAAGTATATCACAATCCCCCTCCCTGATCTTACACCTACATCGTCCTTCTCCATAGTGAACACAGATGAAAATTAATAATTTAAAACTTCACCTACATCCTCCGGCTCTACACACAGATTGCCACTTTGGTCCCTAATGTGTTCAGTCCCTTGAATATGCAAATGAGAGGTCTATTACCTGTTGAAGGAATTCTTCCCGAAATTGGGCTGTCTTGAATTCCCGTTGCCTACCTGCCCCCCTCCCCCCCACCCCGCCAATTAATTGCCACTTAAGGGCCTCCTCCCACCACCACTGGTATTTTACCAGCAGTGGATGGGCACTTCAGCACCTGAGGGGGCTGCCCATTAATATCGGGTGGCCTCCTGGAAGGCTTGGGGAACCCTCCTGAACAGGTACCCTGTGCCCCACGGAGGGCCGCCCCCAGTGGCTCAAGCCGCCCCCGCTGGAACACCTCCCCTCGCCCTCTGGATCGACCTCCGACGGCCTTGCGAGAGCCCAGCTAATTGTCCCTGGCGAGGTCACCACTCCCAGTGGTGCTGCTGGGACTGAAGAGTTGCCAGCCCTATGATTGGCCAGCAGCTCTTGGAGGCAGGACTTCCCGACAGAGGTCAATTAAGGGCCTGGGCCATGCAAAATTGCTGCCTGGCTTCCAGGCCTGGTGGAGGCAGGCTCTGTAATGAGTTCTTTATGTTGTCTGATACAAGATAAATGAAATGCATGGAGTCCAGTTTGCTGAAGATCTATAACAGGTTTATTAAGAGCTCAACTATTATGTACCGTACAGAGCAAACTATTTCCAGAACTTGCCTCTAGGTGTAACAGTTTCGAGTGACACTGGCTTTGAGTCACCTGACTACATCCTGGTACTTAGCTCATTAGCATACTGAGATCTTAAAGGAACATCACTCTTAAAGGCAATCATACAACATCCCCTTTCTTTCCAAAGATAAGTCTTGTATACGCCAAGTAAAAATACATAACATTAGATAACATCAAAATTATTTACACACGGATAGAGATTATGAAATTTACACGTGCAAAAGCTTAAGAGTCCATATATCATTTCAGCGGTTTGAAAACTCTTGCACAGAGAATTTGCGTCTCAACTGTTGCTGTTCTTTCTGCTTTCACTTTCTGTTGCTCTGCTTTCAGCCTGCTAATATACTCTGTTACTTTTCTCAAGATGATCACTTTTGAGGTGTTGTCATTCTTGGAAAGTTCCGGCACCTCATCTGAAAGATTCAACAGACAATGCTTCAACTCATTCCTCCTCTGCCTCTTCAGGACATTGCGTGTTCTTCACCTCTCCTCATCCTCAGTGTCTGAAGGCTTGGGGCTCAAGGTTGAGGACTAGTTGGGGGAGGAGCACTTGGTCTCATGGAGGTACCTGTCTGTTCTGGCTCGTTGTGGTGCTGACAGTTTTCTAGAGAGTAGAGGTGAAGGTAGTTGTGTTGTTGCTGGGTTTCCAGACTGCACCGTTTGATGCTGGTCATAGACTGAGAGCGGTTTCCAGGCTTGGAGATTTCCCCTTGGGAATGTTCCCCACTGCCAGCTTTTGCTTCTCAGTGGTTGCAACGCCAATCTCTTCTTCTGAGTCGCTGGAGCGCGAAGAGACACTGCCTGTTGACGAAGAACTTTCACGATCTGATTTTAGATGTTCATCCTCTTGGTGTGGCATCTCTGAGGAGGGGTTGATACTCTCCAAACCAGAACTTCTGAGATCCTGGAGGATCTGTAACTCAATGCGGATACCATTGGTCTCTTCTGCTGTAATGGGTACCTTGGTGACCTCGTGGATGGTTATGATGTTGAGGTCCTTACACACTGGTAGTCCTGCTACTGCTGGTCCGCTCGTGTCTGCCGGGTAGAATATTTGTAGCTTCCATGCCGACTTTCCATAGCTGCATTGTATTGTTACTGTGCCACTGCAAGGGATGGGTGACCCATTATATGCAGATAATTTGGCAGTTGTCGGTTGTATCATTAATTTCCAATGACTCCGGTACATATCCATCAGGGTTTGGAAAGGTAGGTTATTTGCACTAGCTCCAGTCAATCTTAAACCTGAGCGTATGTTTGCCAGCTTTCTTTTGGCACATGATGTTAATGGTAGCAAAAGCTTCCAGTTGTTTGACTTCATCCTCGTCTTTTGGCTGAGAATTGTTTCTCTCTGAATTTTGTCTCAAGTCTGTTTCTCTGTGGACTTCATGCATCGGCTTGCATTTATGCAGGTCTCTGGAGCTCTCATTACTGCTATTGCTCTGTTGCTGCACCTGTTTTCTGTTCTTTTGTGTCTTATAGTGACTTCTGGCTGCATCCTTAGAGCCAGATTTCTTGCATAGGCAGGCCAATGTCCTTCTGCACTGCACGCCTTGCACAGATCTTGAAATGCAGGACAATTTCACAGTGAGTGGGATCAACCACACCTACCACACAGCTTGCTTGTTTTTTTCGATCTGGTTATGATGCCGATACTGTTGGCTGCACCTAGTGCTTGCAGATGCTGTTGTCCAGCTACAATCGCTTCATACCTCTTGCCATTTTCCAGCAGTTCATCGATGCTGTGACCTTTCTTTTTCCCCAAGGTCTTTCTGGAATGCTTCAATGGATGTTGATGCAATCACCAGTTCTATTATTCGGTCCGACAGCTCAGTTTAGGAAAGATCACAGTTGTTGCCCTTACTACGACATTTACTGATGAACTGGTCTATTGATTCCTGTGGCTGCTGCCTGTAGGATATCAATTCCCGGCATTGAATTCTAAAATTTACTTGTAATCAGAGCTGATCTCCATGCGCGTTCCATATCTTTGCAGGATTTTTCTCGTCTTCTTCAGACAAGCCAGAGGGGTTGATTTTGTGTAATCCCTCATTTCCAATTTCTATCAGTATCTTCTCAGCCTGTTTCTCTGGTTCTATCATTTCTTGGTCAGTGAAGCATAACTGCAGTATTTGTTTAAAAAGTTTGAACTCAGATAGGATATCCGTGGCCTTCCAGTTCATGCTGTGAAATTTGGTACCCATTTTCCTGCTGTTCTTTGCTTAAAACCTGCTTTAAGACTTGTTTTATGACTCTGCACTGTTTACCCTTTAAGAAACTTGCTGGTATTCAGACCAGCTGCTTGGATTGAGAGAAGCAGGTGTTTGACAGTGCTGTGTGATTATCTTGCTTGCACCACTTAAGCTGGTCTGTTTACACAGCTGTTCACTAGGCAGTTCAATTGCTTTTTTTAGAGTTTGTTTATGTTGTTCACGCTTGAGTGATTACTGGTATGTTTATAGCTGTGACTGTGAGAATGAAAGCTTTTCTTCATGCTCAAGTGATTTAATGAGTTTTTAAAACTTTGTTTGTGTGAATGAGGCTCTGCAGTGATCGGGGTTTCTCTGCACATTTGCTAATGGATGCCTCCCAGTCTCAATCAGCCTGGGAAAGCAGTTGGTTCTTCTCTGTATTTTTATGGAGTCTTTGGAAAAAATCAATCTTTCAAACACTTCAAAGCTTGTTTTTTTAAAAACAATGATTCACCCGATTTACTTGCAGCCTGTCATTCTTTGCTCTGTTTGCTACAGCTGGAGGCAAGCCCTTTCTTCTGTCCACTTTTTGGGCCAGTATTTCTGTTGACTTTTCTCTCCAGTAGCTGTAGGAAAGGTTGTTTCAAAAGTTGTTTGACCTGTCGTCTTCAAACCTAATCTTTGTCTTTTCATCACTGCTGCCACTATGTAAGGAGCTCTCTATGTTGTCTGATGCAACATAAATAAGATGCATGGAGTCCAGTTTGCTGATGGTTTCTAACAGATTTATTAACAGCTCAACTATCATGTACAGTACAGAGCAAACTATTTAGAGAACCATCCTCCAGGTGTTACAGTTGCAGAGTGACGCTGGTTTTGAGTTGCATGACTACATCCTGGTACTTATCGCATTCGCATACTAAGATCTTAATGGGACATCAATCTTAAATGCAATCATACAACAAGATCTCCCCTGAGTTTTTAGCTGGTGGGCAGTACCACCACTGGAACATAGAATTCCAGCTTATGTTTAAAAAATTGTGATTTTTAAGAGTTCAAGATAGTGTCCAGAAGGTCAGGTGACCTCAACTCTGCTCTGTAAAACATTATATGGACAACAGAGAACATAGATCAAAGGTTTTTTTCTGAAGACAGAGTCTACAGTCACTAGCACCTGAAGAACAATGGGTTTCGCCCTCCCAGATCTTCGGGTCATAACAAGGAGTCGGTAATTCAGAAAATGTAAAGTATCAGGCAGCTATTAGCTCCTGGGAACAAAGGACAGGCCCAAGGGGCTTTGTGAAACTAGACTTCTGAACTGTGCATTTTGGAGTAGAAGAATAAGTTATTGGTTTCTGAGTCCAGATAAATTTAAGAGACTTTCCGAAGGCAAACGGGCTGTCGGATAAGAAACCAATGGTTATGGCCTTCAGGCAGGCTGGAAGAAGGGAATCAGCTATAGCACCCTCACAGAGGAGAAACCAGCAGTGGCAGCTCATGAGAGAAAGAGAGAGAGAGGAGACACCTGCTCTCAGGGCCTGTTACAGTAAAAGGCTACAAAGACTTGAACTTGATTTGAAAGTCAAAGCTTGCGGAGAAGTAGAAGACCAGAAGAATCACCAGGAAATGCCTTATTCACAGATGTCCAGGTTGCAAGTGCTCAAAGAAATGAGCAAAGAGAGCACTGATTTTTGTAATAGTCTGGGAGATCCAACCATTGTAACTGGGAGGGGTTTTGGACTTTTAACTGCAAAAGACTTAGTCATCAAAAAGGGCAATGTAATGTATACGGTTGGTGTGAAATTTTCAGGCATTTTTAATAAGTAAAGAAACATCTTTCTGTGTAATTTGGGATAACAGTTACTTACAAAGTATTATTCAGTTAATTGGGGATTTCTTTTAGTTTAGTTGTTATAATAAAAGTCTTGAAATGTGAAATCTTGTCATGTAATTCTCAAAATTGGTCTGGGGGTTTCATATCTCATATTTTTCCTGTTAATGATCTCACTGAGGTGAGAACACTTGCTAGGCCATTTCAAAGGGCAGTTCAGAATCAACCACATTGCTGTGGGTCTGGAGTCACATGTAGGCCAGAGCTGGTAAGGACGGCAGATTTCCTTCCCAAAAAGATATTCGTGAACCAGATGGGTTTTTATGACATTCCAGTAGCTTCATGGACACCGTTACTGATACTTGCTTTTTATTCCAGAATTATTTAATAAATTGAATTTAAATTTCCGAGATGCTGTGGTAAGATTTAGTCCTGGCTCTGGATTGGTAGTCCAGTATGCCAACCACTATGCTACTGTTCCTGAGAGCCAAGCTCAAAATTGATGTCCACGTCACCTTTCGAGTTGCCTGTGGGGGGGCGGGGGGGGGGGGAGGAGGGGCACAGCTGGCAGCTGAGCCCACTGGTCTAACTTAAATGAGACACAGGGCCCAATCAAAAGGTGACAGAAAATCGCTGGTCTGTCATTCAATACACGGTAAAACACGGACCACTCCATCTCCCCCCCCAATGATGACTTGGAGTGGCTGGGCAGACCGTCCCCGGCAATGGTGTCAGCTGCTTTTGCGCAGGCGCTGACGGCATTTTTAAAGGGCTTCGAGCCCTATTGTTACATTTAAATATTTAAAGGTGAATGAATTTTAGAAAAATAAATTAATTGATCTTGCCCCTCCTCCACCCACCCAACAACCATAGATTTAATTCCTTGTCCTCTACTCCACCCCCCACCAAAATACTTACCTTGTGTACCTGACCTTCCCCACCCAAAGTTCATAAACTTTAAACTTTTCCCCTTCCCACCATCCCCTTCACCAATGAAAAGACTCTGAAGCTGCACCGCCATCAACCCCCCACCCCCGCCCAATCACCCACACTGAAAACTGTACCTGCACCCCCTCCCCACCAGTGTTCCACCTCGGATCCCCAGACGGGGATACGAAGGCGCGGGAGTGCCGGCCACCGGCACCAAATTTGCTCTGGGACGGACGTCGGGAGCATAAGTTTTGTTAATTCCTTTATTTAAATTTATTAATATATGTAAATTTTGCTCCCATTGCCGAGCGGTGGGGGGGGCCACCACAAGGCCTTGCCGCTGCTGGCAAAATCGGGCCAGGCCTTCCGGGCGTCGAGGCCCGTGGTGGGCCGCTGCTGGAGGCATTTTCAAACCCCCCACCGCCATGTCCCCTGACATCGGGGGGCAAGGGAGGAGGGTCTGAAAAATTCATCCCAGCATGTTGCTGCTCCAAAAAGCTACATATTATCCCACATCAAGATAAATTTTAATAACTATGCCTGAATCCTTCATAAACACACATCAATTCTAGTGTGGGAAGAAACAGGAATAAAGTGAATCCTAATACTTGCATTCATATAGCGCATAATCACCACAGAGCACTTCTCAAAATGAATTATTTTTAAAATACAGTAACTTTTTAAGCAAAGTAACTTTTAGAAAACCTCCCCTCAGATTTAACAAAATATAAACCTGAATGCTACATTGCCTTTCTGAATAGGTAATTCTGCAGGGACAAAGGGTGAGGAGTTCACTGGGACAAATATAGGAAGCCGTCGAAACATGTTAAAAGAGTGGACACCAAGAGAACGGTGGAGAAGAAAGCAAAACAGCAGAGAAATATTCTTCAATATTCAATCAGGAAGAAGGCAGTCAGAGATGAGACAAAAATCATAAAAGATGCAAATAGGGCTGAAACAAAGAACGCTCACAGAATAGTTCACGTGCTAAATAATTGCTTTCTCCAAGTATTTGCAGTGAAAACATGGATAACATGCCCTCCCTAGCCCAAGATAACCTAAGCTTTGGCAAAATAGAATTCTTAGACAGGTAAAGAGGGCTCAGAACAAATACATAAATGGCATTTATCCCAGAGTGGTATGAGAGAAGGAGGAGATTTGTCATTGTAAGTACCAGTACTAGAAATAGTTTATAATGATGCTCATTTTCAAAAAGGGTAACAAAGCAGGGCAGGCAACTACAGCTTCATTGTTCTTACTTCAGTACTTTGTATCATAATAGAGTTGATGATCAGAGGGATTATTTGTGGAATACCCTTCTGAATACTAATCACCACAGTTTCAGAAATGGAAAATCCTGCATCACTGACTTCTTTAGTTTTTTTGAGGCTGTCACATCCCAAGTGGATGTGACAACACAATATACCTGAACCTCCATAAGGGGCTTGTCAAAGCTCTACACGAAAGGATATTATTTAGCTCAAAGTTTTTAAGTTCCAGAATAAATCTTAGGAATAGAAAAGAAATAGACTTGAGGGTAGAAAAAAACAGGTACTTAGAGCAGTTAAGTAGAGGAGAAATGCTGAGTGGATTGTCCCTGGCATCGACATTTGGACCATTACTGTTACTAATTTATAGTAATGACTTGGACTCAGTAACCCAATGGAAATCTGTCCAAGTTGCAGTGATAGAAACCTAGGAGCAGCAGAAATTACAAAGTTAATGGACCAAATATGTACATTGGCGTTTAAACGGCAGATTAAATTTAATTCAGATAAGTGTCGAGTGCTACAACAGGAAGGAAAATTGGGTCTCACACGTACTCCAAGAACTATTTGGAAATAACGAAGGATGAAGTTAAAGAAACTTAGTACCCTCAGCGGACTCAATTCTCAATATGTCTGACCAGTGCAGCAATAACAACCAACACAGACAATAACATGCTGAACACTACAGCCATAACAGTAGGGTAATATTGGCAGGACCTTATGCTCAATATATACAGCATACTGGCCAGACTACAGTTTGATCACTGTGGCCAGTTCTAGTCATGAGGACATTGGGAAACATTCAAACATTGGAGGCTGTACAGAGGAGCTACAAGACTGATCCCTAGTGTTGGTCTGATTTATGAGGATAAATTTAAGAAATTGGGCTTTTCAACCTTGAAAGGAGATTTATATTCACTGCGCGGGCAGCAATTTGATAGAACAGGTCATTAAAATGGCCACCCATTATACCAGTATTGAAAATCGTGTGGGCTCTATTACGGGCATGCGGCCTACTCTGCCAGATTACTACCCATGCATTGAAAGCAATAATTTACCCTGAGCTCTGAGAGGTATATAAGATAGTATACTGTATGGACAAGGTAAATCCATAGAATTATCTCAAATTAAATTACAAGCAGAGGTCAAGGGAATCTCAACAAATTTGGAACTAAGGTCAGGAAGTTCTTTTTCCTACAAGAACGTGATAAGCAAACCATGGTATTATTTAATTGGATGACGCACTGGAGAAAACTGTGGATCTTTCTGGATGGATAAACTAAGATGATGCCCTACCTCATCCAAAATTATCTTGTGAAGTTATAGGCTCCATTTCAACACAAACTCACCATAAAAACTATTTTCTCATTCATTGTTTCTCAGACTTTACAACAGCTGGTACTATGTATGTAATTGCTCAGTTTGTGCTCCAGATGGTTATGTACTTGGAGTCAAGACCTAAGCCAATTGTTTCAACCTAGCACTTCCCTTGACTGCAGATGGTGCTGAGTCATTCTGTAACTCTGGTCCTGAAAAGGAAATTTATTTGGAAGCTCCCATTTCAGGTACATTTTGTGAAACGATTATGTAGCATGGTGGTTGACCTGTATTGTGCGATCTAAGGTTCTGCTGAGACATGTGTTTGAATCTACACATGAACAAAGGAAGGGATGACAGTTTTTTGTCTCTGCTAGATTTGAGCATTTCGAGTTTAGTGCGGCCTCAGTCCATTTCCCATTGGAAACCAGACCCTGCACAAGATTGTCCATAATTCAAAATTTAACTGTATGAATAAAGCTACAGAGTTAGATGGTCTAGGAAACTGATACATCGTGGTTTTGGTAATGATTGTTTTTGTGAGGTTGCATTTAATATACATTGGGGAAGGTTTTCACTGTATGCTAGTTCTTTACACATTTATGATTTCACTACACCATCTGCATGACAGAAGTTCTCTGTTGTTGTTAAGGCAGTATGGAGGAACACTTTACATTGCATCTAACTTGGGAGTGTTGATTGCTGACAAATTGGCATTAAAATAGGAAAATGTTTCATTCTACAGCAAGGACATGTTTCAGCTTGAGGAGATGGGAAGGACAAATAGGCCACCAATTCCCAATCCAAGACTCTGCTGGCCTTTGTGTTGGGGTTTAACCAGTTCTAAGCCATGCCATTGTGTGTTTCTTGTTAACAGTGCTGCATCTCTCAGGATGGGATGGGGAATGATGGCTGGGAGGAGCATACATATGGTCAAGCAGCCACAAAATGTTGTTGTGTGATGAAACATAGGTATAATAGGCTTAATTAGGTAGAATTTAGATATAATTAATGCATTATACCTTTTAGAATTAAAGATTGAATTAAATGGTCAGTTTTCAAGACTCACTGAAATCCCCTTTTAAGGGCTGAGTTAAAAATTCATAAACATCTCTGTTACAATGGAATGCGAACCAGAAACACCTTTTAAGTTAAAAAAAACTCCATTCCAAGGTTTCTGCTACAATGGAATTGGAAGATGAAACACACTGAGACATCCTATGTGAGGTCAGTACTGATACTATCAACTAATTAAGTTTATAGTTGTTAGTGATATAGACAGACTTACTCAAAAGGATGGTACAAGGTACCATAACAAGACAATTACAGATGGTAAATTACAAAATGAAATGGTACTTACAAAAACAAATGCCAAGTAAACCCAATTACAAACACTTTGACCAAATAAAAGCTCACAACTTCAAGAGAAGGGAATTTCCAGAAAATAAATTAAGTGGGAATGGCGGCTAATGATATTGCCATATATGGATATCAAAAGCAGGAAAAACACACACAGAAAGGTAACATCTACATACTAAAAGATATGATAGATTAGAAACAGTATAAACATGAGAGTTTTGAATCAAAAAACCAGAAGTATTGAATTCCTCATCAATGCTTCTCAACTTATGGCTGACTGCATGACAAGAGAATTCTGCTCTTAACTGAGAATGTTTTGGCTTGTTAAGCAGGAAGGCTTACTCGGGGAATTTAAGGTAAAAGTTTACTTTAAATTTTGATGGATATTATAAGATATTTTGCTGTAACATTATCAAGGTTAAACTTTTGCATTCTATTTTAGAAATATGTTTTACATCTCTCAGTAATCTTTGATATTGTAGTTTACTTAGCCACTTAAAGTATATTGCATGTTCAATTCTTTAATAAATATATAAATTAATAAATCGTCTCATGTAGCATTCTGTATACAACTAGAAGAATCCCCTCTCTGTGTCTCCTTAAGTGGGGAGATACTTATTGAAGAGAGTTTCCCAGACCTGATAATATTTGAGATATTTATGACTTAGCTATAATTATTTAAAAATAGGCTATCCAAAAGATAGTAATATTCTCTATTAGTTTTCTTTCTTTGAGGGAAGATTAGTTCAGTTCTTTAGACCCAAACAAGTGCCTATAGGAATCTGTCTAGTTTGAACTTAATTAAAGGAGACTCATAGGGATGTATGTTTGACTTGGTTTCATCCCTATAAGGGGTTAAAGTCATAAATCACTTCAGTTGAACAACAACTGCGAGAAGACCAACAGCAAACTAATACCTGGGTTGGGAGTTTATTTTTTAAAAAAGAGTGAGGGAATGGGGAATATAGAAGGTTAAGATACAGCAATATTGAAAATAAACATTGGTACAATCCTGCAATTTCCTTAGGGAAAGAATCTACTCTTCCATTTGTTCTGTCAATAATCAAGTTACAACTGTCTGGAAATATTGCCAGACTTCCTTAACAGTAGAGTCAGTACAGTTACATTGCTCATCGTCAGCTTGTTTGAAGTGAAGACCCTCCAATCTTTACTCATCCTCCTGCCTGTTCCTCCACCAACCCCCAACCCCCACCCCCCCAAACCCTAACCCATACCAAAATTAAGTCTGGTTCCTACCTACTGTTGCCTTTAGAAAAATAAATCCATATGGAAATCTTAATCATTGCCTTTGCTACAGGTGTTTAAACCATTTTTATGGAGTGCTGAAGTGGGTTCAGTTCACAAGGGGCTACTTTGGCATAAACTGAAGCCAAGTTCTAAGTAGAACTGTATTAAGCGCATACCTTTTTGAGTTCATCATTGCCTTTGGGTTATTGTTATACTGTGCAGGCATTTGTGTATTTATATTGTATCAATTTTTTAAAATGTGTGTGTGAGTCTGTGTGCGTGTTCTATCAGTTGCGCCAGTAGGAGATCTAATATGTAATGATGGAACAAAGTAAACCTTTAATGCTGAGTGGCCTCGTGTCAAAATGGATTTTAAAATGATTGCCATTCAAATAGTACTTCCCTTATACCTCTGAGATCATACTTTTAATTAGTCCTTTTGCCACAACCAACATACATGTATTGAATACCATTCGTAGTATGGGTGGCTTAATGTGCCAAATATAGAATAGGCTACCAGTTATGTACCATCATAACATGTATACTTAGCCCATGAGATGTTCTGCTGAAATGTTCATGCATGCTGTTATCAGCTGCAGTCCATTATTC
Source organism: Heterodontus francisci (assembly GCF_036365525.1). Classification (NCBI taxonomy): domain Eukaryota; kingdom Metazoa; phylum Chordata; class Chondrichthyes; order Heterodontiformes; family Heterodontidae; genus Heterodontus; species Heterodontus francisci. The sequence continues at coordinate 34,543,244 of NC_090381.1, read as the reverse complement.
CAATACTCTCCTGGCCAGCCTCCCATCCTCCATGGTCTGTAAACTTCAGCTCATCCAAAACTATGGTGCCCCATCCTAGCCCGCAGCTAGTCACTCACAGTGACTGCGGCACAGTGGCGCAGTGGTTAGCACCGCAGCCTCACAGCTCCAGGGACCTGGGTTCAATTCTGGGTACTGCTTGTGCGGAGTTTGCAAGTTCTCCCTGTGACCGTGTAGGTTTTCGCCAGGTGCTCTGGTTTCCTCCCACTGCCAAAAACTTGCAGGTGATAGGTAAATTGGCCATTGTAAATTGCCCCTAGTGTAGGTAGGTGGTAGGGAATATGGGATTACTGTAGGGTTAGTATAAATGGGTGGTTTTTGGTCGGCGCAGACTCGGTGGGCTGAAGGGCCTGTTTCAGTGCTGTATCTCGAAATAAACTGTCCTCACTGTGCCACATTGGTTCACAGTTCTCCAACACCTCAAGTTTAAAATTCTCCTTCTTGTGTTTGAAGCCCTTCACCCTTACCATGCGAAGGAATTTCTTCTCTCAGAGGGTAGTGAATATCTGGAATTCTCTACCCCAGAGGGTTGTGCAGGATAGCTCACTAAGAGTATTTAAAGAGGAGGTAGATAGATTTTTGAAATATCAGGGAGTTGAGGGCTATGAGGAGTTGGCACGAAAGAGGAGTTGAGGTTTGGGGCAGATCAGCCATGATCTTATTGAATGCCGGTGCAAGCTTGAAGGGCCGAATGGCCTACTCCTGCTCCATTTTCTTATGTTCTTATGTTTATCTCTGGAACCTCCACCAGTCCTACAAAACCTTCAGAACTCTCCATTCCTCCAACTCTGACATCTTGTGCATGTCCACCTTCCTTTGCACCATTATTGGGGGCCCTTCCTTCAGCAGCTTAGAGCCTACATTCTAGAATTCCCTCCCTAAACCTCTCTATGCCTCCACATCCTGCTCCTCCTTCAAGACCCTTCTTGTTTTCGGTCACCCTTACTAGTATGTCCTTCTTTTGTTCCCTTTGTCTTTTTTTTGGTTATGCCTCTGTGACATCTTGGGCCTCAAACTTTGAGAAACTGCACGGATGTCTAAATGACATCAAGATCTCATTTGAATACTGGAACTGGAAAACTACAGGACACTTTGGTGCTATTTGAATACCTCACTGGTAAATTTAAATGAAGAGCTGAATGGGTGAATGCTTGTTTTCTGATCAGTCACCCCCACTATTTATCGAGTGTCACTGAATGGAAAATCTAACCGTGTTTACACAGCTTGTGGCTAAGATTCTTCTTGTGATTGTCTTGCTTGTGCTACTTCCAATCCTGCTTAAGGATGACAGAAGCAGCAGAGAGCTGTAACACTGGGTATTTACCCCTTTTGCACCCAATATATCTTCCTGCTGAGCCAGGGACAGGAGGTGGAAGGTCCTGTTTGTTGCATGTCTATTACCAGTGTTTTTTAAAGAAGTAGAAATTAGCACGTGAAAATAAATCAGCTGAAATCTGAAATAAAATCAGGGGCAGTACAGTGGCACAGTGGTTAGCACCACAGTTCCAGCGACCTGGGTTCCGTTCTGGGTACTGCCTGTGCAGAGTTTGCAAGTTCTCCCTGTGACTGTGTGGATTTCCACTGGGTGCTCTGATTTCCTCCCACAGCCAAAGACTTGTGGGTTGATATGGTAAATTGCCCCAAGTGGTGGTAGGGAAGGTGGGGATGTGGATTGTAAGATTAGTATAAATGGGTGGCTCAGACTCAGTGGGCCAAGGGGCCTGTTTCAGTGCTGTATCTCTCTCTATGACTCTAAAATGTTTGAAATTTTCAGCATCTGAAAGAGATAGTCAGCACTTCTTGTATTTATAAAGGTTTCTTTTTAAGATTCTGGCTGATCTACTATTGATTTCTAGCAATTTATGTCTTTTTTTCAGTAAAAAGTGATGTTTTTAAATTCTTGATGCTATATCAGTTGCTCCCATGGTGATGAGGTTTTTGGACCTAGTTTGTTACTGGTGTTTTTTTTTCCTTCCTGTATTGTAAAGCTGTGGGGACATTAACTGATACTTTCACATATGTGTAATATTAACCTTTGATCTTATTGCTGCGTAATATCAGTAAAGGAGATTTAAAAATGACTTTAATGGATGCTTAATAGTTGCATTCATTCTGTTGACACAGATGTTGGTTTCACAGGGCCCTGTTCTTTATTTCACAGAGTATGACACCCCTGAGGAGGCTGAAACGACTGTATCTTTTAAGGAAAAAGAGGCTCAAATGGGGGTGAGAATCCCACACTGGGTGGGAAACAGTCACTCATTGTGAATTTCCCCAGGGAAGCCAATTAATAACCAGCGGGCGGACTCATCTTCAAATTAAGGATGGTGGGTGGGCTCTCGAAGCTGAAGGGCCGATCAGAGGCCTACCAGCTTGAAAGGAGTAACTAAGCTGCAATGGAAGGTAAGTGAGGGAGAGGGCGTTTCAAAACGGAGGCGCTCTCTCTCCAACTTTTTAAAATTTAAACTAAAAATGGCTTTTGCAGCCAGGCCACCACTTTGGGGGGTTGGAGGGGAGCCTCTCTACAGTGCGGCCTATGGCTGCTGCTGCACCTAGGCAGGTAGGGAGGGGGAGGGCCTCTAGGCCTACATGGAATGCTGGCCCCCTGGTCTGCCACAAAGAGGCTGCCTCCAAGCAGTTAAAATGGCTCCTGCTTCCTGCAGGAACCTGGAGGCCAACTGGAAAACCCCAGTCATCCTCCTTTAATTGGCCTTAGGTGGCCTTAATCACTAGGATTAGCTAGCCGCTGCGTGCGGATGGGTAGCCCTGCCACCCTCCCATCCCGCCTCTGCAAAAATGGCCTGGGGACAGGATGGAGCCAGGAAACCAGCACGCCCACTTCTGCTCCCAGCCCCAGTGGGACCTAAAAATCAAGCTGATAAAATCAGCTGTACCTACAGGCATTTGGTATCAATTTGCTGTGAAACCCATATCAAATTGGCAGAGACGATGCAGAATAACAGCGGCAGGCCCAGCCTGATCCCATCCAGTAGAAATGGTGTGAGGTCACCTGTGACTTTGCACCAGGTGCTGTATAACTGCAATCAGTGTAAAGCAAACTTTGAAATGTTCCCAGACATTCTGAACAAACTTCATTAAGAATTTCAGGATGTCAGAAAAGAGCCCGTTGTCTTTTCACCTCTTGGCTGACATTAAAGACTCAACCTTGCTTTGGATTGTGGGATATTAAGATTATCCCTGAAATCGTGAAAGACACTTTATAAACGCAAGTTCTTTAATTGCTGTTAAACATTTCTAGAAATGAACTAAAATGGCAAGAACTTCTATCCCACATGTCCACCCAGGTTGACTGTGTAATATTTCTTCCTGTAAGAGGAGGTAATTTAATAGGTTAATACTGTCACTAATGTAAAATCACAAAACAGCTTTCCTCCCTGAGTGTATTTAGATATATTTAAAAAAACCATAAATATCCCTGTGAGTCCTGGGATGGAGGCTAAGTTGCAAAGCCAGGCCAATGTCGAGGGTGCTTCACCCTGTACCTTGTTTATGCTGTATCTCGTCTGGAGATGCTCAAAGTGGGAAAGTGTTGCAGGAGACCTTTTACAATGATAAAACACACTGCAATGAGAGCAACGTGCAATTTCCCTGGCAGCGTTCGAGCAGGGTTGTTGGAACAGTCCTCAGCAAGTGAACCTGTCCAAACATCCCTCACCCCCGCCACCTCCAATTGGCCAATAATAATCCTTCAAACTCTTGGCTTTATAGATGTTCTGCTGGCTGGTGTCTGTGGAAAGTTTAATGCTTACAGCCCAAATTCTGGATTCAGTGTCATGCTTATATTGGGATAAATATGAAGCTGAGGAACATGAAATATGAGAGGGGTTTACACATCACCTTGGGAAGTGTTTGGAACTGTTATATCATTCATCTTCATTCTCTGGGTTAGCTCATCAAACAGTTTTGTGTAGCTGAATATTGTACTAGGATAACTAAAGGCCAATGATACGAGAGGCTGAGTCTCCAGCACTGGAAAACTGGGGGAGGACTTGAAATATAGAAGATTTTGGTAAAGAATGAAAGAATTTGCAAGTATATGTATCCTGAGCAATTCCCTGTTTGAATGCAAGAAACTTAACTAATTTTGTTCATGCCAACCGTCATGCACACCAGAAGTGCGATGATACAAATTCTGGACTAACTCTGAAGAGTTATGAAAAAAATGACTGTGTTGTCACGCGTTGGACAACCCTGGCCTAAAGAAAAAGAGCCAGACAGAGAAAGGGAGAGAAGCAACATCCAGCAGCTTATTTTCCAGCAAGCCAGAAGGCACGTGCCCTGCAGTAGAATCCTATATCTACATTAAACGACAGTGAACGAGAAGTGACCGAGCATCTTCAACTGAATTTTCAATCATGAAAGAAATCTACAATTATCTCAGGCCTGCACCATTGGCAACTTGATTTCCAAGAGAATTCAACAGGTTTCTCATGACCTCCCCCCAATAGAAATCACTTCCCTATTTTCCCTCTTTATCTGTCTCGTGTGTGTGTGTGTGTGTGTCTGTGTGAGCGAATGCATGAGTGGATGAGGTTGCAACAATTTCAGTATAAGGCATATTGATCAATAAACAATTGATTTTTCTGTTTTTAAACCTACAAGAAAATCTGTCACTGTCTGTTTATTTGAAAAATAAAACACCAAGGGGTTAAACACTAATAACAAAACACTTTCTGTTGTCAGGTGGGGAGTTAAACAGTGGGAACCACTCACATCGCATCACATGGTCGTAACAAATTGGGGGTTTGAAGCCAGGATCTGAACTGCCAGATAAATGAGAGATTTAGAAAACGGGAGGAAAATTGACCTCTAAAATTGTAAAGAAAATAAACAAACAGATTTTCTTGTATTCTTCTGTTTTTTTTCCCTACGGTGCTAGAATCAAAAGAGATGACCACATTTAATGCTGAGGAGTTTATAGAACAGGGAGAGATATCCTATGATAAGTTAAACAAATTAAGTGTTGAAGTGTTCAAACAAAAAGCAAAGAAACCTGAACTGGAGAAAAGTCTAGCTAACCATTTTAAACTTACCCCTGAACCAGAAGAAAAAAGCCTAGAATCAGAGTCTGAAAAAATAATTCTAGCTAAAATCCTGTTGCAGATGAAAAAGGAAGAGCTTCAGTTGAAAAGGGAAGAGATGCAGTTTCAGAACGAAAGAGAGGAACGAGAGATGCAAAGAGAGGAAGCAGCCCAAAAGTTTGAGCTAGTAAGGCAACAAGCAAAAGGTGAGCATGCTACCAGCCATTCAAACCTTATCCCCAATTCAGAGCAAAACTTTGATGTGCTGAGACACTCAAGTCTAGTGCCAAAATTTAATGAGGAGGAGGTTGAGCCATATTTCATCTCATTTGAGAAAATAGCTACCAGGCTAAAATGGCCAAAAGAATTTTGGACTCTCCTCTTACAAGGAGAGTTCGTGGGTAGGGCTCATGAACTTTTCCTTTGTTATCAGAAGAAAGTTCCTCTGATTATGAACAAATAGAATTGCAATTCTTAATGCATATGAGCTGGTACCAGAAGCATATAAACAGAAATTCCAAAACAGCAAAAAAGACACACACGCACTTACATTGAACTCAAAATAATTAAACATATCACTTGTTGGATATGATCTGTCAAGGTATAACCCTCATATGAAAATTTGAGAGAAATGATATTGCTGGAAGAGTTTAAAAGTAGTATAAGAACCCACATCAAAGAACAAAGAGTCACAAGAGGAAGGGAAGCCACCAAAATGGCCGACGATTATGAATTAATACACAAATCCCTAACTCAGAATAAATTTGGATCTAGTAACTCTTACAAGTTAGGAGAGATAGCAGGAATGCAGATGAAGCAGAAATGGATTGAGAGGAAAGGAGAGTAGGGAAGGAAAACCTGATGAGTCTCTCACTTTTAAAAGAAGGAACCCAGGTGATAAACCAGTAGGGGTCCACCTGACCTGTTTTCAGTGTGGCAAATCTGGCCATGTCCAGGTGAATCGTTGGTATGCAAAAAAGCAGCAGGAGGCACTGCAGTCAAGACTGTGTCTGTGGCTTTGAAAGTGGTAAGCCTGTTTTCTAATATAATTCAAGAGCAGCGCACATAGCAGAACTTTTTACACAAAGGAAAAGTGACTCCTTTTGTGTCCCAGCGCCTGACAAGCAGATAACCATCCTCAGGGATACTGGTTGTTTTCAAACCCTGATGGCAGCCAAACTGGTAGAAATGCCACCAGAAAGCAGAACAAATACCATGGTATTAGTAAAAGGGCTTACTGGCAAATGTTTGAAAATTCCCTTAATTAAAATTTACCTACAGAGTAAGTTGGTCACCAGGGTAGTGACAGTTGGAATCATTCCGAGCTTACCCATGCAGGGTAGATCTACTGCTGGGCAATGACTTGGCAGGAAGCACAGTATTGTACCCAAAGGTTCCAGAACAGTCCACTGAGACTGTAGAAACTACAGAGAGCAAACAAAACTCTGTACATTTGCAGAGGGCTGGGAAAGTCCCAAAATTCCACAGGCAGGGATAGAGCCAGAAGAATTTAAAAAGGCCCAGATAGAACCAAAAAGATTTAAAAGAGCTAAGATAAAAGCCACAGAAGTTGAAGGAAAAGCACCAGACATATGGTTAGCCGAAACCATTTTTAAAGATTTAAATAGGGACGAGGAAAGTTCCCAAACAGGAAATCGAAGCATGAGGGAGATGCCTCACCGAATTGAAGTATCACAGGGGAGTGCAGTGGAACTTAGACAACCAACTGTGAGCAGTAGTGTCCCAGAGGACATGGGGTAGATTAGGAAAACATCCATCTCTGAAGTAAAAGGAAAAGGAAAGGTACCATACCCTAAAATGAACCATACATCTAAAAATCACAAGGAAACTAAAAGTGAAACCAGTATGGATCTACCCACTGAGGAATCAAATGATCAGGTTCCAAACCCAAAACTAATCAAATGCAACAATTTAGACTCAGAACTCAGCAAGAACAAGGGGCAGGAAAAAATCCCAAATGCCTCGCAGGGGCTAAAAAACAATGTAACACCCACCATCACCCTAGAAATAAGAACCATCAATGTGCCAGAACCTGAATGGTTAATGCCATGTATTGTGGAAGCAGTAGTTAAGAGGTTAAAGCTTGTACAAAAAGGGAACCTTGCCACAAGCAGTAACAGAAATTTGCAAACTACAAGCTTCACCAACAATCACATGGTCCTGGAGATTAATGTTCCTAAAGTAGTACCAACTGGTGCAAGAGAAACTACAACCCCATTTGACAAAACGTAACCAAAAGAAATGCAATTTTTTTAATGGTATCTCATCCAAAGGGAGGTTGAGGAAAAACTTAATCTTGAGTCTGAAGTAGCTGCTACAAAATAATGTCAACTGCAGCTGCTGTAAGTTGGTGGAGTGAATGTGTACAGTGAGGTGACCGTAAACTTTCTTACTGTTTCTTTTTTCCATCTTTCTAACCCCTCCCCACCCCAAAAAAAACAAGGAATATCATTTATTCCCTTTTTGGGGGAGGTGTCATGCACACCAGAAGTGCGATGACACAAATTATGGACTAATTCTGAAGAGTTATGAATAACTGACTTTGTCTTTGAAAAATGAACCTTTATTTTAAAAAGTGAAAATTGGTCCAAAATGGCCACTGAATAAAAAGGGGTTGGCCTTTGTGTATTCAAACTGTATTACAAAGACAAAGAACAAATCTTCAAAGTTAAGAGTTGTCAATTGCACCCCATTCTAAAGCATTCCAGAATTGAATGTTTTCTTCTGAAATGAAGAAGGTATGAAGTAGCCATGTCCTGGGCCATTGTGCAATCCCCATGGGGAAGGGATCAGAATGTCTCCTACCAGGAGCTGAGAATCTTTACCTTAAAAAAGATAGCCTAAAGAGAGCGAGACAGAGAAAGAGAGAGAAGCAACATCCAGCAGCTTGTTTTCCAGCAAACCAGAAGGCAAGTGCCCTGCTGTAGAATCCTACATCTACATTAAACAAAGGTGAACTAGAAGTGACCCACCATCTTCAACTGAACTTTCAATCAAGAGAGAAATCTACCATTATCTCAGACCTGCACTATCAACAACTTGATTTCCAAGAGAATTCAACAGGTTTATCATGACCTCCCAGTGTCCCCCCGCCACTAGAAATCATTTCCTTTTTCCCTCTCTATCTGTTTCTTGTGTGTGTGCATGCGCGAGCAAATGCGTGAATGGATGCAGTTGCAACAATTTCGGGATAAGGCATATTGATGAATAAACAATTAATTTTTCTGCTTTTAAACCTGCAGGAAAACCTGTCGCTGTCTGTTTATTTCCAAAATAAAACACCAAGGTGTTAATCCCTAATAACAAAAAACTTGCTGTCGTCAGGTGGGGAGTTGAACAGTGGGAACCACCCACATCGCATCACCTGGTCGTAACACAATGGTTTTATGAAGAATGTGACAGAATTTTTACATGGGTTTTTTTCTAAAATACTGTCGCGAGTATAGGGCAAAGGCCCAACATCAGTTTAAAACAGTGTTTTACATTGTACAGCTTTCTCATTCTTTTACTTCTAGCCTGTAATCTGTTCCATTTTGCTTTCTGTAATTTTTTATTTTAATTTGCTCTTGGGACATGGGTGACACTGGCAAGCCAGTAGTTATTGTTTATCCCCAGTTGCCCTTAGGGCATTAAAAGTCAACAGGGATCATTTTGACTTCATGCTATAGTGTAAAACAGATGATAGTGTTACAACCAAGGTGGGAGGAGTGCACTGTCTTTTCTAGTTCCACTTCTCCACAGGTCACAACATATATTGGCATAGACTCTGCGATCTGTGGCCAGGATCGAGAGTCCCAAAGGCTCTGTTGCCTACCTGGTGCCAGGGTTCAGGATATCTCATCTGGGTTGCAGAGGAACTTGGAGTGAGAGGGGAAAGATCCAGTTGTCGTGGTCCACGTAGGTACCAACGATATAGGTAGAATGAGGAGAGAATATGAGCAGCTGGGGCTAAATTAAAAAGCAGAACCAAAAAGATAATAATCCCCGGATTACTACCCTGAGCCACGAGCTAATTGGCACAGGGTCAGTAAAATTAAAGAGGTAAATGCTTGGCTCAAAGATTGCTGTGGGAGAAATTGGTCCGAATTCATGGGGCATTGGTACCAGTACTGGGGAAGGAGGGAGCTGCTCCGATGGTGCAGGCTCCACTTGAATCATCCTGGGACCAGAGTCCTGATGAATCGCATAACTAGGGCTGTAGATAGGGCTTTAAACTAAATAGTGGGGGGGTGGGGGAGGGTTCAGTTGCATGGAAAATTAGGAAGTCAAAGTTAACGGAGAAGGTAGGAATAGAGGTTAGTGATGAGGCTGATTGTTACCAGAAAATAAAGGTTAGGGACAGAATGTGTGAACGTCATATTGCACCAAGGAATCATACAAGAGTAGGGAAATTTGAGAATAGAACAAACTTAAAGGCTTTGTATCTGAATGCATGAAGCATTCGGAATAAAATTAATGAGTTAACAGCGCAAATAGAGATGAATGGGTACGATTTAGTGGCGATTACTGAGACGTGGTTGCAGGGAAACCAGGTTTGGGAATTGAATATCCAAGGGTACTCAATATTTCAGAAGGATAGGCAGGAAGGAAAAGGAGTTGGTGTAGCTTTGTTAGTAAAGGAAGAGATCAGTGCTGTAGTGAGAAATGATATAGGCACTGGAGACCAAGATGGAGAATCAGTCTGGGTAGAAATAAGAAATAGCAAGGTGGGTAATCTATAGGTCCCCAAACAGTAGTTCCGCAGTGGGGCCCAGTATAAACCAGGAAATACTGGGGGCTTGTAAGAAAGGTACGGCAATAATCATGGGTGACATTAATATGCATATAGACTGGATTAATCAAATTGGCAAGGGTAGCCTCGAGGGCGAGTTCATTGAATGTATTAGAGATTGTTTTTTGTAGCAATCTGTTGTCGAACCAACCAAGGAGCAGGCTGTTCTAGATTTGGTATTATGTAATGAGGTGGGATTAATTAATGCTCTCTTGGTTAAGGATCCTCCAGGGAAGAGTGATCATAGCATGCTAGGATTTCAAATTCAGTTTGACGGTGAGTAACTGGAGTCCCAAACTAGCATTCTGGAGTTCAACAAAGGTAATTACACAGGCGTGAGGACAGATTTGGCCCGAGTGGACTGGGCAGGAAGACTAAAAGGTAGGACAGTTGATGAGCAGTGGCAGATGTTTAAGGAGATATTCAATTCCTCCCAACTAAAATACATTCCAGAGAGGAAGAAAGTTTGTAAGAGGGGGAAAAACATCCATGGCTAAGCATGGAAGTTAAGGATAACATAAAGACAAAAACTAAGGCATACCATATTGCAAAGGCCAGCATGGCTGGCTGGAAGATTGGGAAACTTTTAAAGATCAACAAAGGGTTACTAAAAAAGTAATAAAAATAGCAAAGGTAAATTATGAAAGAAAACTAGCGCAAAATATAAAAACGGATAGCAAAAGCTTCTATAAGTGTATAAAAGGGAAGAGAGTAGCTAAAGTGAATGTTGGTCCCTTGGAGGATGTGACTGGGGAGTTAATAGTGGGGGACACAGAAATGGCAAAGACACTAAATCAGTATTTTGCCTCAGTTTTCACGGTGGAGGGCACTAGTACCATCCCAATAGTAACAGGTAATGCAGAGGTTATAGAAAGAGAGGAACTTAGTACAATCATCATCACTAGGGAAAAAGTACTGAGCAAACTATTGGAATTGAAGGCAGACAAGTCCCCAGGGCCTGATGGCCTACATCCTAGGGTCTTAAAGGAAGTGGCAGTGGAGATAGTGGATCTATTGGTTATAATATTCCAAAATTCCCTGGATGCGGGGAAAGTTCCCGTGGATTGGAAAAATGCTAATATAACGCCCTTATTCAAAAAGGGAAGGAGGCAGAAAGTAGGAAACTATAGACCAATGAGTTTAACATCTGTCCTCGGGAAATTGTTAGAATCCATTATTAAGGAAGTAGTAACAGGACATTTAGAAAGTCAAAATGCAATCCATCAGAGTCAGCATGGTTTTATGAAGGGCAAATTGTGTTTGACTAATTTGCTAGAGTTCTTCGAAGATGTAACAAGTAAAGTGGATAATGGGGATCCTGTAGATGAATTATATCTGGACTTCCAGAAGGCATTTGATAAGGTGCCACACAAAAGGTTAATACACAAGGTAAGATCACATGGGGTTAGGGGCAATTTATTAGCTTGGATAGAGGATTGGTTAACCAACAGAAAACAGAGAGTCGGGATAAATGGGTCTTTTTCTGGTTGGCAAGATGTAACTAGTGGGGTGCCATAGGTTTCGGTCCTTGGGCCCCAACTATTTACAATCTGTATAATGACTTGGATGCAGGGATAGAAGGCACTGTCGCCAAATTTGCAGATGACACTAAAATAGGTGGGATAGTAAGTTGCAATAAAGAAAGAAGAAATTTACAAATGGATATGGATAGGTTAGGTGAATGGGCCAAAATTTGGCAGATGGAGTTTAACATGAATAAGTGTGAGGTTATCCATTTTGGTCGGAAGAATGGAAAGGCAAATTATTAGCTAAATGGAGAGAAACTTCAGGGTGCTTCGGTGCAGAGGGATCTGGGTGTCCTCCTGCATGAATCGCAGGAAACTAGTATGCAAGTGCAGCAGGTAATAAGGAAGGCAAATGGAATTTTGGCATTTATTGCCTTAGGAATAGAGTATAAAAATAGGAAAGTGTTGCTGCAACTGTACAAGGCATTAGTGAGACCGCACCTGGAGTATTGCGTACAGTTTTGGTCCCCTTACTTGAGGAGGGATGTAGTTGCATTGGAGGCAGTTCAGAGGAGGTTCACTGGATTGATTCCAGAGATGAGGGGTTTGTCTTATGAAGAGGGATTGAGCAGCTTAGGCCTTTACTCTCTAGAGTTTAGAAGAATGAGAGGAGATCTAATTGAGGTATATAAGATGATTATGTGGATTGACAAAGTAGACGTAGAAAGGATGTTTCCTCTGCTGGGGCAATCTAGAACGAGAGGTCATAGTTTTAGGATAAGGGGTAGCAGATTTAAAACAGAGACGAGGAGAAATTACTTCTCTCAAAGAGTCATGAGTCTATGGAATTCACTACCTCAGAGTGCGGTGGATGCTGGGACATTGGGTAAATTTAAGGAGGAGATAGACAGATTTTTTAATTAGTAATGGGTTGAAGGGTTATGGAGAATAGGCAGGAAAGTGGAGTTGAGGTCAAGATGAGATCAGCCATGATCGTATTGAATGGCGGAGCAGGCTCGAGGGGCTGAATTGCTTACTCCTGCTCCTAGTTCTTATGTTCTTATATTTAAATGTTTACCCGGTTACTGATATGGTCAATCATTTCACAGAATCACAGAATTGTTACAGTGCAGAAGGAGTCCACTTGGCCCATCGTGTCCACACTGGCTCTCTGAAAGAGCAATTCCCTCAGTTCCATTCTCCTGCCTTCTCCGTATGACCCTGCACATTCTTCCTTTTCATATAACTGTCTAATTCCCTTTTGGATGCTTCAATTGAACCTGCCTCCATCACGTTCTCAGGCAGTGTATTCCAGACCTTAACCACTCACTGCGTGAAAAGGTTTTTCCTCATGTCACTTTTGCTCCTCTTACCAAATACTTTAAATCTGTGCCCTCTCATTCTCGATCCTTTCATGAGTGAGAACAGTTTCTCTCTATCTACTCTGTCCAGACCCCTCATGATTTTGAATACCTCTATCAAACCACAGTCCTAACTTCTCCAATCTAACTTCATAACTGAAATTCCTCATCCCTGGAACCATTCTCTTGAATCTTTTCTGTACTCTCTCCAATGCCCTCATGTCTTTCCTCAAACACTGCCCAGAATTGGATGTAATACTCTACTCTTTAACCCTGAATAAAATACACGAACCAGGTTTCTTCAATAAACAACAAAATTATCAGTTTATTATAAAACAATGCTTATCCAGTAATGAAGCAAAACATTAACACACAGATTGAAATATGAAAGGTCCCTGTTTACCTTAGCCCCTCACACACCCACACACTGGTAACTGAAAAATAAAGAGATTTTCTCTGCAGAGCTCTTTTACAAAAAGAAAAGACAAAATAAAGAATACTTTTGCAAATACTTGTGAATTTTTGAAGTAAACAGATGAGATAGCTTGTGTCCCAAATTGGAATACAGTCCTGCCTCTGAGTACACGTAGACGGTTCACTGGGATCTTTTCTGCAGCAGTTCTTTTCAGGCGGCATCGAGAATTAATCTGGCAAGCTTTCTAGGAGCTCCTCAGGAGAAATATGACATTTCACAGAGACAAGAGGAAAGATACGATCTGGGTGTTTCTCTCTTGTCAGGTTGATCCCCTGTTGCTCCGCACCCCAAATGAACCAAAGCATTTCAGAAGCGAAACCCAAAACAGCAAGTCAGAACCTCCTGACCCTCATTAATCTTGACATGCCTCACTTCTCTGTAAACATCTCCCCCAAGTCACCAAGGTTTCTGTTCTTTATTGATCTTAAGGCATCGAATTTCCAGTAAAGGTTGTTTTCAAACAAGACCTCAAGTGTCCTTCCAGTGACCTCTTTTTAAAAACAAAGTCCAACATCTATGGAATTACTTCAGTTCTCCAATGAATCCATCTCCTCAATTCTAACACACGAATCTTCAAAAAAAAATTTAAAAATAGAAGCACTTTCATAACAATAGCAAATTGGCAACCCGTTTACATATTCTCGATTTTTAGCACCATTTTCTTCAAAATTGATGGAGACTTAAAACAGGTTGCCAGGTCACTATTGCCTGTTTTCCAATATCATACAAAGCCAAAGTTAGCCCCAACCACATATTGTGGAAATTCAGTCCTATGTAGGCCAAACCAGGTAGAGGTGGCAGCTTTTATTGAACCAGTTGTACTTTTACAGCAATCAGCAGCTTTCATGGTGATTTTTCTGGTGGCAACACACTAATTACCAGATTTACTAACTTCCATTTCACAAATTGCCATGGTGAGATTTGAACCTCTCGGTTGCTCATCCGGTCCGAGAGCCACGAGACTACCATGTCAAATAAAATAGCAATGGAATTAAACATACATAGAAACATAAAAAATAGGAACAGGAGTAGGCCATTCAGTCCTTCGAGCCTGCTCCGCCATTCATTATGATCATGGCTGATCATCCAACGTCGCTTTCGCCCCATACCCTTTGATCCACTTAGACCCAAGAGCTATATCTAATTCCTTCTTGAAAACATATAATGTTTTGGCCTCAACTGCTTTCTGTGGTAGCGAATTCCACAGGCTTACCATTCTCTGGGTGAAGAAATTTCTCCTCATCTTAGTCCTGAAAGGTTTACCCCGTATCCTTAGACTAAGACCCCTGGTTCTGGACTCCCCCACCATCGGAACATCCTTCCTGCATTTACCCTGTCAAGTCCTGTTAGAATTTTATAGGTTTCTATGAGATTCCCCCTCACTCTTCTGAACTCCAGCGAATATAATCTTAACCGACTCAATCTCTCCTCATATGTCAGTCCCGCCATCCCAGAAATCAGTCTGGTAAACCTTCGCTGCACTCCCTCTATAGCAAAAACATCCTTCCTCAGATAAGGAGACCAAACTGCACACAATATTCCAGGTGTGGCCTCACCAAGGCCCTGTATAATTGCAGCAAGACATCCCTGCTCCTGTACTCAAATCCTCTCGCTATGAAGGCCAACATACTATTTGCCTTTTTTACCGCCTGTTACATCTGCATGCTTACCTTCAGCGACTGGTGTACGAGAACACCCAGGTCTCGCTGCATATTCCCCTCTCTCAATTTATAGCCATTCAGATAATAATCTGCCTTCCTGTTTTTACTACCAAAGTGGATAACCTCACATTTATCCACATTATACTGCATCTGCCATGCATTAGCCCACTCACTCAACTTCACCCTGAAGCCTCTCTGCATCCTCCTCACAACTCACCCTCCCATCCAGTTTTGTGTCATCTGCAAATTTGGAGATATTACATTTAGTTCCCTCACCTAAATCATTAACATATATTGTGAATAGCTGGGGTCCTAGCACCGACCCCTGCAGTACCCCACTAGTCACTGTCTGCCATTCCGAAAAATACCCATTTATCCCTACTCTTTGTTTCCTGTCTGCAACCAATTTTCTATCCATTGCAATACACTACCCCCAATCCCATGCATTTTAATTTTACACGCTAATCTCTTACGTGGGACTTTGTCGAAAGCCTTCTGAATGTCCAAATAAACCACATCCACTGGCTCCCCCTCATCAACTCTACCAGTTACATCCTCGAAGAATTGTAGTACATTTGTCAAGCATGATTTCCCTATCATAAATCCATGCTGACTCTGCCCGATTCTACCACTGTTCTCTAAGTGCTCTGCTATAAAATCTTTGATAATGGACTCTAGAATTTTCCCCACTACCGACGTCAGGCTGACTGGTCTATAATTCCCTGCTTTCTCTCTACCTCCCTTTTTAAATAGTGGGGTTACATTAGCTACCCTCCAATCTATAGGAACTGTTCCAGTCTATAGAATCTTGGAAGATGACCACCAATGCATCCACTATTTCTAGAGCCACTTCCTTAAGTACTCTGGGAGGCATACAATCAGGCCCTGGGGATTTATCGGCTTACAATCCCATCAATTTCCCCAACACCATTTCCCTACTAATACTGATTTCATACAGTTCCTCCTTCTCACTAGACCAACATTTCTGGTATGATATTTGTGTCCTCCTTTGTGAAGACAGAACCAAAGTTTGCATTTAGTTGGTCAGCCATTTCTTTGTTCCCCATAATAAATTCCCCTGTTTCTGACTGTAAGGCACCTACATTTGTCTTCACCATTCTTTTTCTCTTCATATACCTATAGAAACTTTTACAGTCAGTTTTTATGTTCCCCACAAGCTTGCTCTCGTACTCTATTTTCCCCTTCTTAATCAATCCCTTGGTCCTCCTTTGCTGAATTCTAAACTGCTGCCAATCCTCTGGTCTGTTGTTTTTTCTGGCAAATTTATATGCCTGTTCCTCGGATCTAATGCTATCTCTAATTTCCCTTGTAAGCCATGGTTTGGCTACCTTTCCCATTTTACTTTTGTGCCAGACAAGTATAAACAATTGTTGCAGTTCATCCATGCGCTCTTTAAATGTTTGCCATTGCCTATCCACCGTCATCCCTTTAAGTAATGTTTCCCAATCCATCATAGCCAATTCGTGCCTCATATCTTCGTAGTTTCCTTTACTAAGATTCAGGACTCTAGTCTCAGAATCAACGATGTCACTCTCCATTTTGATGAAGAATTCTATCATATTAATAAATTAGTCCCAAATGTGAAATAGAACATAGGAATGCTTATCACAGAAAATTGAATGCTATTAGTCTAACTACACTTCACAGAGATAACCTAGAGCATGCAAGAGGTCTCAAATGCATTTTACTGTTCCTTAAATATCATATTCTCTATAAATCATTAGAACATAAACTATGAATGGGAAGAGGCCATTCTACCCATCATTCACATTCCTTCCCATCATATGTTATGAATTGATACTACCCTGGACTCTTAAATGAGAAAGTGTTCCATTCCTCGTCATTATGAGACAACATTGTCAAAACGTTATTCAAAAATGATGATAAGGCCTTGTATCATTAATTTTTACATTAGGACTGCTGCTATGAACTTCTCTAGTACTCAAGTAAATAGAGTAAAGTACAAGGAACGGCCAACGAAAACAAATTAGATGAGCTAAAAGCATAATGGAAATGAGGATCGCAGACAAATGTGGAAATAATGGAAAAAGCTGTTTCAATTATGTGAAGAGTCAGAGAACTGTTCAAGATTATATTGGGCCACTGAAGAATGCTCAAGGACAGGTTCTGAAGCACTCACTGGTTATGGCAGAAATATTAAATGAGTACCTTGCAACAATTTTCACTCGAATATGATGCTTGACTGTTAGAATTTAATGATGATGTTAATCATAAAGCTAGTAATATTAGCAGAGATGAACATACTTTTTTAGATGGAATTAGGAACATGAAAGTAGATTTGAGTAGCTAGTGTTACAACCAGGTGAGAAGGGGTCGAGGGGTTCTCTCTTTCTACATTGGGGAGACCAAACGCAGATTGGGCGACCACTTGGCGGAACACCTAGCTCAGTCCGAAAGCATGACAGTGGCAGTATGGATTTCATTGTAAGTATGCTGTGCATGTGTGCATGAGTTACACACCAGAGTTGTCAGCCATGTGGTCAGCGGATAGCCCTTATCTCCCAGTGGCCACCCTTTGCTTTACTGTGCTGGCTCAAATGCAGCTGGCACAGTGGACCGCCATGGAATTAAGACATCCTGACTGCTGCCACGATACTGGAAATTGAACTGCATGATTTGCTGCCTGTGTTCACACATCAGCTGGACTTTGAGGGGATGGACTCCTTTTCAGTTCTGCAATAGGGGAGAGTTGACATTCGGTGTGCAATGTGTGTGCAGTCAAGGGCACCCTGCATCACAGGGTAGCCTGCAATCCTAACGATGCCACATGCTCGCTCCGCCTGCTTCTCTAAGGGCAGAGAAAATGAAAAGTAGTTAGCGCTCAATGAATAGAGAGCCTCAATGATCGCCATTACGCAACAATGGACGCATAATTGTGAGATCTTGCAAATATATAGCTCCAGCCTGGAAGGAAGCAGGCACATAAAAATTCATCATCACAGTGACCTTTACAACCCTAGCAATGTGGTCCTTGGTGCGCTCTGAGATTGCACTTGTAGCTGCATTAGGTGGCAGATTCCTGAGGACATCCTTACTGAGGTGCAGACGTAACACGCATTGTTCCTTGCTAAGGTTCAGGTAGGAGACTTGCTCCCCGAACACACGAGGCAGATATGGTCTTCTCCTGAGAGTCCTTCTCCCCCTCCTCCTCCTCCTCCTCCTTCTTCCAGAAGTTTGTCCTGCTCTGTGTGACATCTATTCATTGTCCAAGTTATGCTGCATTCCAAGGGGAATGCCTACAAGTAAACCCATGTCTGGGAACAACTGTCTTGTGCAGAAACCTTGAAGTCAGCTAAAACTCCTTCATCACCTTCCACACCACAACCGTAGAGTGCTGCAACTTAAGCCAACTGTAGAAAACACCAAACACTTGTAGAATTGAAGCAACAGCCAGAAGAAATCAAGCAGCAACTAAACTGTAAGTAGTTGATGGTCCCTTTAAATAGCACTGGTGGGAGGAACACATGTTCAGCTGTGTCGGGTTAAGAACGGGCCTTTGCTGGAGTGTTGAGCTCTAAAATTGTACCACTGGCAATAAGTAAGAGTTTTATGCTGAATGACATCACAATCTGTCAGCTTTGCTTATTTCCAATGGCTATTCACTGCACACTTGCGAATTCACTCATCCATATGACATCCTGCTCAATTTGCCCCAAAAGTGTACACGTGCACAACAGAGACCATTGTGGAGGTAAAAGAGCACTGGTAGCACACAAAAAAGGCGCAAATGATCTTGATTTCACACCGCTTTAGTTTCAATTCTCTCAGGTTTTTGTTTATAAGTTAAAACCTATCAGGCAACAGATGACAGCAATGACTAAATGTGCGCTTTGTCAGGACATTGACTGTAGCTGCAGTATTTATTGCTTTAATGTTAGTTAAATCACAAATTTGGATAACTTGAGAAGTATGCTATTTGCTGCTCTGATGGAAAGTTTTGTATTATCATGTGAATATTTATCACAGCAAAGATCTTCATTAATCAATCCAAGTTTTACTTCCTGTGGGTAAAATACTGAAAAAGGACTCCAGGCTGAATTTGAATTTTTTTTTTAGTAAGTTAAAATGAAGTCAAGTTTTGTTGTCTTGCGATTTTTTTGCCAGTTTACATTTAAAT
Source organism: Heterodontus francisci (assembly GCF_036365525.1). Taxonomy (NCBI): domain Eukaryota; kingdom Metazoa; phylum Chordata; class Chondrichthyes; order Heterodontiformes; family Heterodontidae; genus Heterodontus; species Heterodontus francisci. The sequence goes on along the minus strand of NC_090381.1, from coordinate 34,524,249 downwards.
GCCAAACGTTGAAGGTTTTTCCCTTTTATTAATGATGAAGTGCAGATTAAGGCACTGCTGTGTCCCAAGTACATTATTGTCAACAACTGTTTGGGTTTGTATGGAGAGGTTAGAAAACTGCAGGGTAAGTTGACTTCTCCACTTCCTTGTTGAAGTACAGATGGCTTTAATTAAGTCGTGGGTGTTCTTTCATCTCCCAGCACCTGTAGCTTACAGGCTGCAGTTTAGCGTATAAAGAAAAGGACTGTCCAACACTATATATGCAGAAAACTTTAGGAGTAGATGGGTCAGTTTCCTACTTGTTCCTTCATTTTAAGCACTGATAACAAATTACAACTAATGGACCTTAGGTATTGATTTGAAACTCACTCCCTCACACAGTGATGCAGGCCAGTGTCACTGAACTAGTAATCCAGAGGCCCAGGCTAGTGTCCTGGGCACACAGGTTCAGTGGCACAGTGGCGCAGTGGTTAGCTCCGCAGCCTCACAGCTCTAGCGACCCGGGTTCAATTCTGGGTACTGCCTGTGTGGAGTTTGCAAGTTCTCCCTGTGTCTGCGTGGGTTTCCTCCGGGTGCTCCGGTTTCCTCCCACAGCCAAAAGACTTGCAGGTTGATAGGTAAATTGGCCATTATAAATTGCCCCTAGTATAGGTAGGTGGTAGGGGAATATAGGGACAGGTGAGGATGTGGTAGGAATATGGGATTCGTGTAGGATTAGTATAAATTGGTGGTTAATGGTCGGCACAGACTTGGTGGGCCGAAGGGCCTGTTTCAGTGCTGTATCTGTCAATCAAAAATCAAAATCAAAATCAAATCAAACCACAGCAGCTGGTGGAATGCAATTTCAATTAATTAATAAAAATCTGGCTTTGAAAGCTAGTCTCAGTAATGGTGCCATGAAACTATCATCGATTGTCGTAAAAACCCATCTGGTTCATTAATGTCCTTCAGGGAAGGAAATCTGCCATCCTTACCTAGTCTGGCCTACATGTGACACCAGACCCACAGTTGACTCTTAACTGCCCTCTGAAAGGGCCAAGTAAGCCACTCAGTTGTCAAGGGCAATTAGGGATGGGCAACAAATGCTGGCCTTGCCAGTGACTCCCAGATTCCATGAAAAGAATAAAAAAGCAATCCTGAGCGATACTCCTGGCTCTACGTCAATATGGGTAGGCAGAGCATAGCTGTGAACAGACACACTAAGTCACATGCACAGAACGTCGCCAGCTGAATTTAATGTTAGCAGACATTGAAAAGGACTGTCAGCTACTTGCTAACTTCAAAGATAAAGTTTATAAAAGTTCCTGGGTAATTCAACTGACTGTTTTGTAACTATCTGAAGTTTGTTTCGCACCAGTTGCAGATATACTGCAGCCATTGCTAAGCTGAAATGAGACATATTGAATGGTATGATCGTATTGAATGGTTCAAGGGGCTGAATTGCCTACTCCTCCTCCTAGTTCTTATGTTCTTATTTTTAATTAGATTACTCTTCACACAATCTGGGTGATGACACTCTTCAGTTATACAGCACAGTTTGCTTCTTCAGGTCAGTATAAACCGTATCGTTAGTAACCGGTCTGTGAGAAGGTATTTATTCTCAGACATAGAATTGGAGAGTAGAGGGGGAATTTTATGCTGGTGGCGGAGGTATTGACATCAGGAAAAACCGACACCGAGATCTCCGCTTTGCCTCTTTTCCGGAAGGCCAGTCAAATTTAATGCCAATCAGGCACAGTAGACAACAGCAGGCCTTCCATAGAATTTAGCACCCCGTCACCGGAAGGCCTGGCCTTGCAGAACTACCGGCTGATCAGAGGCCTGCAGCTGCAGCACCACCGTGGAGGCGGTGGCTGCTGCTGTAGCTGCACCTGCCAGAGGCCGAGGAGTGTCACTGGAGCCAGGCCTTAGGTAGGTCAGGGCGGGGTGGGGGGTGGCTCTCAGTGGACCCCTCCCTTACCGATGCCGGGTCACTCGTTCAGGCACTAAGTACCTTTGAAGGAGGGACACTCCCCCGCCTCAGAGCCAGGAAGCAGCCTGCACGGTTTTTCTTACCGTGCTTCCCGTGCTGTGACAGGGCCACCCGCCACATGGGTAACTGTGGCTGCAGCAGGGTGGGAAAGCAGCTCACAGGCCTTCCCATCCTAGACTAAATTTTGGTGGGGGCGGGATGGTGGTGACGACACCCTCGCCACTATCCCAACCGATTTTATGCTCTCCCTGCCTCCAAACCCGCCGCGGGGGTAAGCGTAAAGGTTCCCCCTATGTGTTCCAGTGAGACCACCTGCTGCTTTCTGATACCACTCTGAGGTATAATAATATGGCCACATGCAGTGTGCTGTTGCAGATAGCTTTCTCATTGTATTTCATACTTAATTTATCTTGGTGGGAAATTTTGGGAGAGCCTGAAGCAAAAAGAGAATGAGCCAACTACAGGGTGAGTTGGCTATTAAAATTCAGGCTATCTTCCAATGCTTTCTACTTGTGTTCACAGCAAAAAGACAAATTACATAAGCAGACCTGTGTCCCTATATTTATCTGAATCTTATACTGTACTGTGTCTGTTTGGGCATTTAGGGCTGAGAACGAAAACAAAACATGTTGGGACTTTGACTGGAATGACACTCCTTTGATAGCTTCAACAACCAAGGATAATTAATTTTGTTTACTCCTTCCTCACCCTCCCCACAAACTGGTAATCTTACATGCATCAATATTTCAAGGAGTTGAGGTAAACCAGTCAGGCTAGATGCTCCTCTCAGCCTCACAGGGGTAGAGCTTTTTCTACAGGCAACTTACTATATTGTCTTTCTCTCCTAAAAAAACATTTAAAGAATACAGCTAACTGAAGTCAGCTTTAAATTTGCAATACTTTGGTCAATCTAAAGTTTCATGTGAGAGCAGAAAGTTATATTATTTGAGGCATGAAGAAGTTCTGTTTTCATCACATAACATTTCCTCCTGAGAAGATGGAGATTCACTGGTGCCAGTTACACTGCCTCATGTGAACCTGTACATCATTTGTCTTGTTAAAGCTCTGCATGAGATTTGAAGAGTTCTTTCTAATATATGTGCTTTCCTTGCATTTATGCTCTATCTAGTCCTGTATACTACATGACAGGATATACATTGCATTACCTGTGTTTGCCTTTTCAAAAAATGACCTTGCTTAGATAGATTTGTCTGGTGGCTGAAAACTGAGCAAGGGCTTTGCAACCTGCTGTCCCAGTCTGTATGACCTCTAGCTAATTAGAGAAACTTTCTCTACTGAGGAACTCACTCTTCTCTTTGCTAATGTGCAGATTATGTGACCCCCCCCCCCCCTTTTCTCCTCCATTTGGGCAGGCAGGACATGAGGCAACCCTGTTTGTAGATGAGGCATGATATTGATCCATTATTGTGCCTCATTGGATGCCCCTCGGAAACCGATATGTTCTCAGGTTAAAATGATCCCCTGAGATCTGATTGCATTGTGAGGTTGGTGCTTTCCACTTGCATCCACACAGTCCCTCATTGAAACTCCATCATACTGCACAGTTCACATTACCCAGACTGTGAATGGCAGCCATGTACCAAGTGGCCCTTTGCAAGTGATTGACTGCATCTCCATGTGCCTTTGCTGTGCTGGGATTTTACATCTCAGAACCTCCAGACAGACTCGTTCCTTGACCTCGTTGAGCTTGGTGAAGCCCTGCACAACAAAAGCCAGTGCAGCTGGCTGCACTGCTCCAGTGCTGCTTTGGTCTTGTTTTCCAGCTTCAAACTACTCACTATGAATTGCCACGGGTTATTATCACTTATACCATTAATGCATCATATTGCTAGGATACTAAAGCCCATATTTCTTTTCCACCCATTTAAAATGGGTTCTCATGCCATGCGTTGTTCAGGGGGTCATCAACTGTCCCAACTGAACAGGGGAACTCCTATCTTTTAGAAATAATTGCCTTCACTGCTCATGCATCACACAAGCCTTTTGATGGTGTTACGCCAATGTGTTTTGTTGAGTGATAATTTTCTTTGGCTGGCTAGAGATTTGAATTTATATTGTTTTTTAAAGACATTTTTAAAAGACAAGCTATCAGCAAAGACGTCCTTTCAGCTTAAGATGATCACCTAGTTTACTACACTGTATCCTACATTGCAAGGGACTGTGAGGAGAGAGATGAAATGTCTGTTCAGTCCCCAACAAGAACCAAAACCCAGGATGTTTAAAGGAACTACCTGTTCTCTCAGCAAGCAGAGAAATACTGCTAACCGCTATGTTTGAATGAATGAGTGACTGTCATGTGACAAGCCCCTCCCTATCTGTGGTTTTAGGATGGTGTTTTCTCTGTAGCAGAGGAGAAGCAACTGGACTCTAACATGAGCAGACCCTAAGTGAGGGTCCCTCACTCTCTCTCTCCCTCTCCATTCCAGCTTGAAAGCTTTCAAATCCTGCTTGTTGACTGACTACCTTTGCATACTTCGGCTACAATCCAAAACCCTATTGGAGGAAATCATCTGCATCGCTATCTCCAAGAGACTCAACAAACCAGTCATCTACCTCTTCAAACTAAAAGCCTCAAGACCACTGAATTCAGCTAGAAGCTAGCCAAATCACCAATCTCCACAGACTGTATACCTTTTTATAGGCTCTAACTCAACCAATCCACCATTCCCCACTCTGTAACCTCCAGTGTGTATGTCTGTGTGTGTGTGTGTGTGTGTGTGTGTGTGTGTGTGAAAGTTGGTGCATTGTTTATTATTTTATTAGTTCAGTTTAGTTACAATAAAGTAAACCTCTTTCTTTGTTAACTAAAGAAAACCTGTCTGATTGATTCTTGTTATGATCATAGCAGTAAGTAATCAAACGTCTACTGAATTGACCAGTACATCCACTTTAAGAAAGAATTAAACCTGTTGTGGTCTAACAAGGAGAGGGAAAAGACTGAAGCCCTTCAGCCCCTCCTCAATTGACCATAACAACAGACAGTCATTCACAGTGTTCAGGGTAAGGAACTGAGTTTAATTTCCTGCATCCAGAGTCATTAGACACATTGAAATCTCCTATTCCATGGCAGCACTTGGTCTCCCCAGCTGTACTGTGGACTCCCTTTTGGATCAGCAATTGTTTGCTTGCTGTTCTTTGGTACTGAACCTACAAACATCTGATTTCCCTTGTAATTTCTCTTTGCGATCTACAGCAACATCACAGGCTCACTGGGCGCTGACTTCTACTGGTCAGTTGGTGTGGGATCACTTACTTTCCAGCTGCTCATCAGCTTCCCAATGCTTGAGACATCACAAAATGATCAGCTCACTCAGTGTTCTCTACCCTAATCAAGCAACCATACTGTTAACTCATCTGGAGTCAACTCCAGAATCAAATTAGTATATTCTCCAATTAGCAATAACCTACTTAACATAAGTGGGTTACCACAGCTTTAAAATAACATGAGTCAAACAATCCAGGTCACAATTGCACTGTGTCATTTGTATCTATTGTCAAATGCTGTTCTGAACTTTTCATTACATTTTGAATATATGTTTTATGCTTCTGATGTCAAATTGAAAACAGCAAGAATTACTTATTTTACAAAATCATAATTTACACAGGCCACCTGTAACAATAATGACTCTTTTTATTGCAGTGTTAAGCACTGGAGACCCACACGGGTTTTACTCTATGCAGTCAGGCCCATTTTGAAAAGCAGGAAAATACCATATTGTTGGATTGGGCCATTGGCTGAAACTAATAATTAAATTTCTTGGCAAACAGAATGATTACACAGAAGCAAAACAAAATGGCAAGAATTAAAGATCTTTGACTTTCACAATATTTAAATGATTGTGGAAACAAAGTAACAAAGCTCAAAAGTTCAGTGGTTTGTCCGAGAATATTTTAGCTGAGCTGAATATAATGGAAGTTCTTGGCTCCACTGCTGCAGTATGGTTAACAAAGAACTGAACATCTGTGAACTGTTATCCAGAAATTATCTGTCTTTGAAATGAGAGTGTGGTGCTAGGAAGAACTGAATTACATCAATCAGGTAATGAGCTGATGAATTATTTCTGACACTCAAGTGGATAGGATGTGACAGCCCTTTCAAATGTTTACCTGATTTAAGTCTAAGACATAGCATTTTGAAATTTTGCCTGATGTGACACTACTTTGTTGGTTGCAGCAGAGATATTTAATTTTGTCCCAGCTGGTGACCTTGCATGTGTCAGTATTTTAGGGACTAGGTATATCAGATAGGCTAGATGACTCCCACATCTACTCCCATGGAGATGTGTCTTTCTCCAAACAGTTAGTAGATTGTCTTTCTGCCCTGTAAAGACAGAGGGACTGAAGTCAATTTTAAATTCACAAGTCATATAGAAAGAACATAGTATGGAAATCTTTATTCTATGAGACACAACAGAGCTATAATGAGGCAGATGATATTCGGCCTCTGACAAGTGGCAAGGTTCACTATATATCTGTATCATTGAGCCTTATGGGTGAAATTGGCTTCGGTCGCAAATATTTTTGGGGAACGACAAGGCCTATTGAACTACCAAAACGGCATCCACAATGCACATGCACACTTCTGACAGAAGGTGCGTCAAATGTCATATTCTTAAAGGGGTTTGTGCACCTAATGACTATCGGCAGCATGCAAAGCAGGCAGATCAGGGCATTTTAGAGATCCATGCTGCAGTCTATGCCCTCTCTTAGCCTTGCACAGTTGATCATGTATTTAAAGTCAAGAAGGACCCCCCCCCCCCACCCCCCCAACCAAAAGGGCTATTCAAAGGAAATATCATCTACTTACAGCTCAGTTGCTGGATTATTTCTTCTGGTTGTTGTTCCAATTCTATGTGTTTTGGATGCTTTTCCATACTTGTTAAAAGTTTGAATAGTCTACAGGAAGTGGTCTGGCTGCTGAAGTACATTTTTGGTAACTAAAAGGCTTGTGCACAAATCAATTGCTTCCAGACATTGGGGGCCTAGTCGGGCTTCCTCGTGGCATTGAGCATTACGGAGAGAATGAGCAGAGGTTGTGCAGAGCGGGACAAGCAACTCGAAGGAGGAAGAGGAGGGGAGAAGGGATCTCAGTCGGAGGCACTGCAATCCTTGCAACCATTTTCGGGCATTATCCAATTTAAATCCACATCACACCCCCATGTATTTTTGAGTTGTCCTACGTCTGAGGCCAACTTTCCACGTCCACTTTTAAGCTTAAAAGCAATTTTGTACATCGGTAATCAACTCATTGCATAACAGCCGCAGAGTTTAAATAATTTGCTTCTAAAAGTATGTGTAGAAGTCTTTCCAATGTCCACTGTTGAAGAGGCTGGGGGTGGGGAAGTGTCATTCATGGACTGGGATAGAAAAAAATTAATAAGAAAAGATAACAACAACACAACAATGTGTTCAAATACTGGGGGGGGGGGGGGGGTCACATGTTAAAAATGCAGGGGTTAAGAGTAAAAAGGGAAGTTAGGTGCACCGTTTTCACTGAAAGGTTAACAGTGTCATGGGATAAGTTGCCAGAGAAAGACCTTTGAAACAGATGGAATGAAGGAGCTAAAAAGGCAAGGTGGTGCATGAGTGAACAGTCAGATGCATTAGTGAACAAAGCAAAGTTGGCACATAAGATGAAGAAATGGGTAGAATTTGACAGATTTTTTTAGGCCTATTGGTCTTTTAATGCTTCTCAAAACTCTCTTGCATTTTGGAAACAGTTTTTTTGCTTTAAATTATTGGTATAATAGGGATATGCTCCTGAATAGAAATGTTATTCCTATAAAGCGACAATGAGAAGGAAGACATAAAATGGGGAACAAGAAGGTTCTTCAGTGCAGCTGGCAGACTTGAATTTTATATCGAAGGCTGAATTTTTAGGCCCTGCTGGGGGCAACAACAGAGTTTGATAAGTGCAGAATTATGCATTGCCAACCAGCTGATTACCAGCACCTTCCCTTTCCTGAGCAGGATTGGGGCACAGCAGGGCTACCCGCCCACAAGCAGCAGATAGCCAATTACGGCCTTTTAAAAGTATATTAAGGCCTATAGTCAGAGGCCTCCAGGCCCCCAGAGGCTACAGGGAACAGGCTAGCCGGCTGGAGGCGGCCTTCCGGCGGCAAACTGCAAGAACAGTGCTTCAGGTAGGCTTTGAGGCTCTCCCCACCTGTCTGGCATCAGTTGCCAGGGCAGGCAGCCCTGTAGAGGGATTCCCCCTCCACAATGGTGGTCCGGCTGCTGAGTATTTTTTATTTTGAAGTTAAAAAGATTGGAGAGAGGGTGTCTCTATCTTGAAGTGCCCTCTCTCTCTTATCTGCAAAGGCAGCCTGCTGCTTCTTCAGTGCAGAGGGCCTCCTATTGGCCCACCCATCATCCTTAATTGGATGGTGAACCCACCCTCTGGCCACTAATTGGCCAATTCAGGATAAGTCAATGCGGGGTGAGTGTTTCCCCTACAGTGCATGCTTCTGACCCCCAGTTGACCCCAACATCAGAGTTCCAAAACCTACGGGGAAACTTCTGCCACCAGTTTTTGTAAATTTGGAGCAATTTTCTCAGTGGAAAAGTGTGGCCTTGCTCAAGGCCTGCAGACATGCCATAAGATGTAAGTTGCACCATGTGATAATGTCCACAGTAAGTGCTGCCATTCGGTGTGCCTATACTGATATTACTCAAAAACCAGAAAGAGTATCCAGGACATTCCAACTGTTCTCCATGCTTCTGCTTTTAGTGTCAATCCCAAACAAACTCAGGGGCTTTGCTCAGTATTTCTGTCAATATGAAGAGTTTACCGACTATTAGTTATTGCCAAGCTATGAGTTATTACTCAGGCCTGTTCTAGTACTTGTACATACTTTTATTCTTTCAGTAGTTTCCACCAGTTCTGGGCACCAAAACCAGCAAAATACTTTGATAAGTTGAGTTTAGAGTATATCCGGCCAATTAATTGAATACTTCTTCTTCTTCTTCTTCTTTTTTGGCCTCCTTGTCTCGACAGACAATGGGTAAGCGCCTGGAGGTGGTCAGTGGTTTGTGGAGCAGCGCCTGGAGTGGCTATAAAGGCCAATTCTAGAGTGACAGACTCTTCCACAGGCGCTGCAGATAAAATTGGTTGTCGAGGCTGTTACACAGTTGGCTCTTTCCTTGCACTTCTGTCTTTTTTCCTGCCAACTGCTAAGTCTCTTCGACTCGCCACTTTTTGGCCCTGCATTTATGGCTGTCCGCCAGCTCTGGCGATCACTGGCAACTGACTCCCACGACTTGTGGTCAATGTCACAGGACGTCATGTCACGTTTTCAAACGTCTTTAAAGCGGAGACATGGATGGCAAGTGGGTCTGATACCAGTGACGAGCTCACTGTACAATGCGTCCTTGGAGATCCTGACATCTTCCATGCGGCTCACATGGCCAAGCCATCTCAAGCACCGCTGCCTCAGTAGGGTGTATATGCTGGAGATGTTGGCCCCCTTGAGGACTTCTGGGTTGGAGATACGGTCCTGCCACTTGATGCCAATGATTCTTCGGAGGTAGTGAAGATGGAATGAGTTGAGACATCTTCTTGGCTGACATACATTGTCCAGACCTTGCAGCCGTAGAGCAAGGTACTGAGGACACAGGCTTGAAACACTTGGACTTTTGTGTTCCATGTCATTGCGCCATTTTCCCACACCCTCTTGGCCAGTTTGGACATAGCAGCGGGCACCTTTCCCATGCGATTGTTGATTTCTGCATCAAGAGACAGGTTACTGGTGATAGTTGAGCCTAGGTAGGTGAACTCTTGAACCACTTCCAGAGTGTGGTCGCCAATATTGATGGATGGAGCATTTCTGATGTCCTGTCCCATGATGTTCATTTTCTTGAGGCTGATGGTTAGGCCAAATTCGTTGCAGGCTGCCGCAATCCTGTCGATGAGTCTCTGCAGACACTCTTCAGTGTGCGATGTTAATACAGCATCGTCAGCAAACAGGAGTTCCCTGATGAGGACTTTCCGTACTTTGGCCTTCGCTCTTAGACGGCCAAGGTTGAACAACCTGCCATCTGATCTTCTGTGGAGAAAAATTCCTTCTTCTGAAGACTTGAACGCATGTGAGAGCAGCAGGGGAAAAAAGATCCCAAACAGTGTAGGTGTGAGAACACAGCCCTGTTTCATGCCACTCAGGATAGGAAAGGGGTCGGATGAGGCACCGCTATGCTGAATTGTGCCTTTCATATTGTCATGGAATGAGCTGATGATACTTAGTAGCTTTGGTGGACATCCAATCTTTTCTAGTAGTCTGAAGAGACCACGTCTGCTGACAAGGTCAAAGTCTATGGTAAGATCTATGAAAGTAACGTAGAGGGGCATCTGCTGTTTGCAGCATTTCTCCTGTAGCTGGTGAAGGGAGAACAGCATGTCAATGGTGGATCTCTCTGCTCGAAAACTACACTGTACCTCAGGGGCCTGTCGGAAGACCTTACACAAATCAACGATTCTTGGAAGACCGCCATCATTAACAACGAGCTCATCGCGCATGTCCTGTGGTACTGCTCCCTCGTCCCAGCACAGGCAAAGCAGTTCATGGAGTGCTGAGAGTATAGCAGGCTTAGCACTCTTGATTATTTCAGGGGTAATGCTGTCCTTTCCAGGGCCTTTTCTACTGGCTAGAGAATCAATGGCATCACTGAGTTCCGATTTTGTTGGCTGTTCGTCCAGCTCATCCATGACTGGCAGAGACTGGGCTGCATTGAGGGCAGTCTCAGTGACAACATTTTCCCTGGAGTACAGTTCTAGGTAGTGCTCCACCCAGCGGTCCATTTGTTTGTGTTGGTCAGTGATCGTGTTCCCTGATTTAGACTTGAGGGGGAGGGCGATCTTCTTGATGCTTGGCCCAAAAGCTCTCTTAATGCCATCATACATTCCTCCGATATTTCCGGTGTCAGAGGCCAGCTGAATACGACTGCATAGGTGTTGCCAGTAGTCATTTGCACAGCGCCTGGCTGTTCTTTGTCCAATTCTGGGCACCAAAACCAGAAAAATACTTTGATAAGTTGAGTTTAGAGTGTATCGGGCCAATTAATAGAATAATGTAGGTCAATGGGATATTATATATACGAGCTTATTTTTTTAAAAAGCTGATGTTCTCGATATAAAATCATCAAAAAGAACTACTGATAAAAAGAAGTAGGATTCAGTGGTGATGGACTGGGTGAAGAATGGGTCAAATGCAGTTTACCTTTGAAGCCTGAGTTAGATTCCAGCACATTCTGAAATGTCAACACTTTCTTCTTCAGTCAGTGAAAGTGTTTAGCTTCCTTTACAACAGCAGTCTTGATTTAAGTGGGAGGCAAGTGCTGCAGTATAAATGAGGCAACATTGGTGCCTTTAGGGAACAGAGATGCGCCCTACATGGTGGTGGTTGTCATTTTCTTCGAGGTTCGGCTCCTTGGTGGCAGCAGTGAAAACAGCTGGTTATTTCTGTCTATCCACAGGGAGGCTGGCACTCAGAGTTGAGTTTCTAATAATTCAAAGGCAATAAAGTCAATGTTGGCTGCTTAGCACTGTGGAATGGTTATTAGAGCTCTTCACTTCAACTCTGTCTTGATTCAGTTCCAGATACTGTCTTGCCACTTGTATTGCAAGAGGTCAAGGAACACATTGGGCTGAATTCTAAGCCCGGGGGTGGCCAAGGGCTGCACACCAAAGAGCCGCCGCAATTCCATGCGCGGTGTCTCATTTAAACATCTGGGGTGCGCAGCCCCCCCCGCCCCCCCCTTGATCATGTGGAGGGGGTGGGCTGTCCGTCCCTGACAATGGCACCAGCTGCCTGTGGGCTGGCACTGACGCATTTTTAAAGGGCTGTCGGCCCTACCGGGACATTTAAATATTTAAAGTGAAATTGGATCAAAATAAACAAATACATTTGTTTTCCCCTCTCCCACCCCCCCGCCCAAAATCGATTAAATTAATTATTTGCCCTTTTCCCCCCAAAACACTTACCTTCACAATCTGACCTTCGCCCCCCCCAAAACTGCACAGACTTTGAACCATAACCCTTCCCACCATCCCTTACACTCATGACATTCATTTGACCCTGCTCCCCCCCCCCCCCACCTCCTCCCCTCCTCCCCACCAGTGTTGCACCTCTTTTCCCCAGATGGGGAACCAAAGACACGGCAGTGCCGGCTGCCAGGGTGAAAATTGCGGAGGGACTTCAGGAGGCGTCAGGAGTCTCATTAATTCAGATAATTTAATTTATTTAAATATTTAAATAGAGGTCCCATCACAGAGCGGCAGGGGGGCTGCCCCAAAGCATCACCGTCGCTGGCAATATTGGGACAGGTCCTGCCGGCGTCGAGGTCCATGACCGGCCTCATCCGGGGCCATCTTCATGCCCCCCCCATGGATCCCGACGTCAAGGCCTCTATAGAGTCCAGCCCATTGTCTCTCTCTACCTTCTGCCATAGAATGCCCCTTGGAGGGACCCAAAAACACAGAAGGGGATAAAATACAAACCTAACTCTCCCATCTCCAAAAAATTGGAAAATGTCTCCGCTTATGCAAGAAAGTGTAAGCTTTATGGATGTAACTTATTATACTAATAAAAACAAATCTACAATTGAAAACAATGTTAATTTGAAAATCAATTTTCTGGGAGATGCGATGATGCAGTGGGTGAGTCCATTGGTCTTTCACCTGTGGGATCTGGATTCCAATGATGGAATAAAAGTCTTTTCTGTCTTCCAATTAAAGAGTCCTGTTTTGAAAGTAATTTGGGTAATCTCGATACAGGTCCTTGCAGGCATGAATCTGTTGTGTAAAACTGCCCCCAGTTTGGTGCTAAGCAGCAATTCCATTCAAAAAGGTCACAGGATACCTAAGGCTGGATTGTTAGCCCCCGCCAGGAGTGAGAATGGAGGCAGGTTGACACAGGATTTCACACCACAGGCCTCCGTGCTGGTTCCCTGGCTTCATCCTGCCCCTGGGCCTTTTTCCTGGAGGTGGGATGGGAGTAGACATGTGGCAGGGTTAACTGCCCACAAATGACAGGTGGCCAAATCAGCAAATCAATGGCCACTAAAGGCCAATTATCGGAGGCCAAATGGGATTTTCCATCTGGCCTCCAGGTGCCCACAGTCTATGGCAAACAGTTTAACTGCCTGGAAGTGGCTTCCCAGTGGCAGACCAGCGGGCCCGCGCTCCAGGCAGCCTTAGAGACCCTCCCTGCCTGCCTGGCTTCAGCTACAGCCACAGGCCACCTTGTGAAGGGGTTTCAACCCACCCCCGGCCCCCCACAATGGTGGCCAGGCTCTTGGATTGATTTTTTACTTCACATTTGAAAATGCTGGAGAGAAGGAGCCTCCATTTTGGGTCACCCTCTCTTTCACTTACCTGCCATGGCATCCTGCTGCTGCTTCCAAGTTGGAGGGCTTCCTATTGCCTGCCCTCTGGCCACTATTTGGCTAATTCAGGGAAAATCACAGGTGAGTGACTGTTTCCCACACAGGGCTGGATTTTATGGGCCCCCTGAGGTGGGGTCGGTGGAGGGGGGGAGCCAATAAAATCATGACGAGCGGCGAAGGGCAAAGGGCCCATCGCCGCTCCATCGCCAAGCAATTTTGCCAGGTGCGATATAGGCCAATGATGTTCTTCTCACCCAGAGCCCAATCGAGGCCCTTAAGTGGCCTATTAATGGTCACTTAAGGGCCTCTTCCCGACGACGCTAGGATCTAACCACGTGGCGGGGGGTGCCTCTGCCACATGGGGTGGGCACCTTATAAAATGAGGTGCACTCCCTGTGAGCTTGGGAGGGTGTCCCTCCTCCGTGGGCAATCTGCCAGCAAAACCTCTAACTCCATGGAACCCCTCCCCCTGGACTTCATACCAACCCCCCGCACCCCACTTCACCGGAACCTTCCGGACTGGCCCCGGTGACCCAACCTCACTTATCTCAGGTCCGGGGTTGTAGCGCTGGGCCTGTGTCGAAGGCTTCTGCACTACAGGCAGTGGCTACCTCTCCAGGTGGTGCTGCCGATACTGCTGAGCTGCCGGCCTTCTGATTGTCCGGCAGCTCTTGGAGCAGGATCCCTGTCTTTAAAGGGATAGGGACCCTGGCGCCAGAAGCTTTGCCTCCAGAACAACATGGATTGTGCCAGGGGGCATGAAAAGGGTTACCCCTGCCTTTATGGCCTGGCGCCAGGAGTCCCACTGCCCCCACAAGATCCTGACCCCCACTTGAGCCTGACAGTGGGATCCTGCCTGTAGTGTCAGAAATGGGAAGAATGTCATCGAGGTGCGGTGTGATACTTGCAGGTTGAGGCAGAGTAAAGGGAGTTTTAGCTGATTGACCTGGGAATGCTTCATACTGATACTGTGTGCCTGAAATAGGTACAATTTTATCGCCCAACAGTAAAATCCCTCCCTTGATGAGCACTAAAAATTTGTGCAGTTTCCGTCTTTGCTGTCAGAAGCATTTTTGTGCAAATTACTTGTTAGTCATACTAAATAAATCAATTATAAAATATCAGATGAGGCAGCGAAGAAAGAGCACCTGCCTTATTCAGTGGAGCAGTGGAATATTCTTTCCCTTATGGTGTTTAACGAAGAGGTTTTAGTAAGTCACAGAGCACTGCAAGCACTACAGCTCATCTCAAATACTTGAACCACAAACGGATGGCACAATCTCTGGACGAACAACAGCAATAGGGGAATCTGACCTATTTTATATTATTGTCAGGGCTGTTTTCATCCGCTTAAAAAATGTCAGAAAACTTTAATTTCAGCCAATGGGGACCATGTTTTGCACATTAACCCTTGGCTGTCGACAGTGGGAATGAATGTTCATAGAGGGAGCCAAAATAAGTGAGCAATGGATAGCTAATATTTGGAATAGCTGACTTTTCGAACAGTGTTTAAAGAACAAAGGCATGATAGCAGTCTATAATGTGTTACTTCCAACAAATGCACTCTTGAGTTTGTAAGTCTATACAATAAGATTAGAACACTTAATTTCACTAATTTCATAATTTTTTTTTACTAGTAGACATTTCTTGACTGATAATTATGATTAGCTCCCACAGCAGGTGATCGGGCCCTATTTTAAGCGCCCCAGCACCTGCTTCCTGACAGCTGTCAAAGAATACTTACCTGATTGCTGAAGAGTGGGGCTGCTGTCAATCCGGCAGCAAAGCAGAAAGTGCTGGAGAAATCCAGCAGGTCAGGCAGCATCTGTGGAGAGAGAAGCAGAGTTAACTTGTCCAAGTTCACAGACTTGAAAGTGAACTCTGCTTCTGTTTCCACAGATGCTGCCTGACCTGCTGAGTTACTCCAGAACTTTCCGCTTTGCTGCCACATACTTACTCTGCTGTGTCCCAGTCTCCTGTGAAGTTGCAATCCTCTTCTCCCACTCAAGTGTAACATTCGTTCTTGTAGGCGTGCTGCAACTGGATGAATAATCTTAAATTTGTACATTTCAGGACATGTGACTTAAATAGACCATAAAAGGTATTACAGAGGTTTACAGAGAACACACTGACACAAATGGGAATGCACGGGTGTCACAGCAATGTAAATACGTCTTCCACTAAATGTTCCTCACCAACGTGTGTGTCCTTTTCTCTGTGTGAATGATGTGTGCCAGCATGTAGCTCCAATGTCACATCCCTTTCCACCGTTGTCCCTTCAGAAGAGCCAACGTATGCAATAACAGCATTGCCATGCCACCATTACACATGAGCGTCTCCACGGACTCAGTGACATGGACATTGGCTCAGCAACTACTGCCTCTAATGGTTTACACAGGGATTCTGCAGATGTGGACTGGTGCACAGCAGGTGAGCGAGGGTGATGTGTGGCTTGCAGAGCTCATGTCAGTTCCTATGGAGCAGAGAGCCTTTGGCTGATAAGCCACTGCCGTACATCCCTAGCTCACTGCTAGCCCTGCGTGCAGAGTCCATGCGTCTTTCATAGTGTAGATCCTCAGAGTCATATAGTCCGAGGAGGAATCCTGCTGACATCTCTCCTCATCATGCCAGGCCTATTGGGTGCATAGTTGTGCAGAGCAGCAAAGAAAGGAGCTGGCCTTTTCGGCCTGTAGTACAGGGCATCACCCTATCCATACAGGCATTGAAGGTGATCTTTCAGCATGCCAATCTCCTGCTCAGTGGTGGCTCATGGAGCTCAGTGGCTGGCGTTGTATCTCTCCTCTGCAGCAGTGGTGGAGTCTCTCACCGGCATCGGGAGCCATGTCTGCAAAGGATAGCCCTTATCTCCAAGAAGCCACCCCTCTATCTGAGCCAGTTCAGTGAACAGCAGTGGCATCCGGGACTAGCGCAAGACCCAGGTGTCATGGCAGCTGCCTGAGAAGTATCACACATTTGCTGCAAGCATCTGCGGTGTTCACATACCAGCTTCACCTAGATTGAGAGGGCTCCTTTAATGGTGATGTCTGCAGGTGGTAGCCTGGCAGGAAGTCTGATGGCCACGTGAGTGGAGTCTATGAACATTACAACCTATGGTTCTCCGGCAATGGTGCCAGAACCAATGGCCCTCTGGGCCTGGCTGTGAGAGTCCGTCCTGAAGCGGACATACTCACTGGCCCTCCGGTGCAGGGCATTGGTGACGTACCTGATGCAGTGGTGCACTGCTGACTGTGTGACCCCACTAAGGTCTCTCGTGGGCCCTTAACAGGGTGCAGAGGCATCAGTCTTGAGAACTGCTGCCACTATGAGGAACAAAACACATGGGATATCCACCAGAGCCCATGGGCAGCAGGTCATCCTTGAGCAGGGCACAGAGATGTGTCACCACCCTCTCTATATGCGCAATCTCCTCTGACACTTGTGCCCTGACATCCGATAGCAAGTCATGTGGAGCCTGTAGATGCACGGTAAACATAATGGCGGGCTCCCCTTGGGAGCTGCTGCTCACGATGGGGGCCTCTACGTGGATCACACCTGCCTGTTGGTATTACCTCTGACACATACAGATCCTCACGTGCAGAGGATCACACAATGCAGGATGAGCCACACCTACTTCCATGTGATAAATAAAGTTGAACCCTGCATGTATTCGAAGGTTCCTAACAGGGCATGGACTGGTGTTGACGGGTACATCAGCTCCTTTCCTGGATCAACTATGTGGTGTGCCATGGCATTTCCCATCTTGGTCAACACTCAGAATGGCACAACATGACCACCAGCTGAATCGATTGCCCCCACCATCCATACAACCATAATGCTCCTGCCTTTTCTGGCACCTTCCCCTACAGGGTGCCTAGTGTGCCATTGACCCTCACAAACACAGAGCGTACACTGTTAACGGAGGGATGGTACATGGTACCTCCCTTCATGCCAGCAGAGCTTTCCCTCCAGTCATCCCAGACCCCCTCCCTCCTACCTTCCGTAATGCAGAGGTAGACCCCTGTGTAACCCCCCTCCCTCCTCCCTTCTGTAATGCAGAGTTAGACCTGTGTGTATCCCAACTCCCTCCTCCCTTCTGTAATGCAGAGTGAGACCCCTGTGTATCCCCCCCTCCCTCCTCCCTTCCGTAATGCAGTTAGACCTGTGTGTATCCCAACTCCCTCCTCCCTTCTGTAATGCAGAGTGAGACCCCTGTGTATCCCCCCTCCCTCCTCCCTTCCGTTATGCAGAGTGAGACCCCTGTGTATCCTCCCACCCTCCTCCCTTCTGTAATGCAGAGTTAGACCCCTGTGTATCCCCCCTCCCTCCTCCCTTCCTTAAGGCAGAGTTAGACCCCTGTGTATCCCTCGACCCTCCTCCCTTCCGTAATGCAGAGTGAGACCCCTGTGTATCCCCCCTCCCTCCTCCCTTCTGTAATGCAGAGTGAGACCCCTGTGTATCCCCCCTCCCTCCTCCCTTCCGTAATGCAGAGTGAGACCCCTGTGTATCCCTCTGCCCTCCTCCCTTCTGTAATGCAGAGTTAGATCCCTGTGTATCTCCCCACCGTCCACCCTTCTGTAATGCAGAGTGAGACCCCCTGTGTATCTCCCCTCCCTCCTCCCTTCCGTAATGCAGAGTGAGACCCCTGTGTATCTCCCCTCCCTCCTCCCTTCCGTAATGCAGAGTGAGACCCCTGTGTATCTCCCCTCCCTCCTCCCTTCTGTAATGCAGAGTGAGACCCCTGTGTATCCCCCTACCCTCCTCCCTTCCGTAATGCAGAGTTAGACCCCTGTGTATGCCCCCTACCCTCCTCCCTTCTGTAATGCAGAGTGAGACCCCTGTGTATCCCCCCTCCCTCCTCCCTTCTGTAATGCAGAGTGAGACCCCTGTGTATCTCCCCACCGTCCACCCTTCTGTAATGCAGAGTGAGACCCCTGTGTATCTCCCCTCCCTCCTCCCTTCCGTAATGCAGAGTTAGACCCCTGTGTATGCCCCCTACCCTCCTCCCTTCTGTAATGCAGAGTGAGACCCCTGTGTATCCCCCCTCCCTCCTCCCTTCTGTAATGCAGAGTGAGACCCCTGTGTATCCCCCCTCCCTCCTCCCTTCTGTAATGCAGAGTGAGACCCCTGTGTATCTCCCCATCGTCCACCCTTCTGTAATGCAGAGTGAGACCCCTGTGTATCTCCCCACCGTCCACCCTTCTGTAATGCAGAGTGAGACCCCTGTGTATCTCCCCTCCCTCCTCCCTTCCGTAATGCAGAGTTAGACCCCTGTGTATGCCCCCTACCCTCCTCCCTTCTGTAATGCAGAGTGAGACCCCTGTGTATCCCCCCTCCCTCCTCCCTTCTGTAATGCAGAGTGAGACCCCTGTGTATCCCCCCTCCCTCCTCCCTTCTGTAATGCAGAGTGAGACCCCTGTGTATCTCCCCATCGTCCACCCTTCTGTAATGCAGAGTGAGACCCCTGTGTATCTCCCCTCCCTCCTCCCTTCCGTAATGCAGAGTGAGACCCCTGTGTATCCCCCTACCCTCCTCCCTTCCATAATGCAGAGTGAGACCCCCTGTGTATCCCCCCTCCCTCCTCCCTTCTGTAATGCAGAGTGAGACCCCTGTGTATCCCCCCTCCCTCTTCCCTTCCGTAATGCAGAGTGAGACCCCTGTGTATCCCCCCTCCCTCCTCCCTTCTGTAATGCAGAGTGAGACCCCTGTGTATCCCCCCTCCCTCCTTCCTTCTGTAATGCAGAGTGAGACCCCTGTGTATCCCCCCCTCCCTCCTCCCTTCTGTAATGCAGAGTGAGACCCCTGTGTATCTCCCCACCGTCCTCCCTTCTGTAATGCAGAGTGAGACCCCTGTGTATCCTCTGCCCTCCTCCCTTCTGTAATGCAGAGTGAGACCCCTGTGTATCCCCCCTCCCTCCTCCCTTCTGTAATGCAGAGTGAGACCCCTGTGTATCTCCCCACCGTCCTCCCTTCTGTAATGCAGAGTGAGACCCCTGTGTATCCCCCCTCCCTCCTCCCTTCTGTAATGCAGAGTGAGACCCCTGTGTATCCCCCCTCCCTCCTCCCTTCTGTAATGCAGAGTGAGGACCCACCAGCTTTTCAGATCATTAACAGGAGGGCACATGACGGCTGTCCATTCAGCGAAAAATCCGACACTGTCGGTGGAGAGGCAGCGGGCTGCATAATCAGCATAGATAAGTAAGCATTACCATATGCTTAATTGTGGTGCCACCGCCGTGCGGTGGGGTGGGGGGGGGGGGGGGGTGGCGGGTCCTGCCGCCGCTGGTAAAACACAGCAGGCCCGTTTCGACGTTGCAGGTCGAGGCGGGCCTCTCCGCTCAGCATTTTACCAGCCCCCGAGCCGCGACCCACGGCGTCGAGCGGCCAGTAAAATTCAACCTGGCAAGTTGAATTTAAAATCTGGTTATTTCAGGGTGTCAGATAAGATGACGGTGATGGCTTTCTTGATTATAGTCTTACCTGCTATAATACTGTGAACACAGGATAAAGTAGGTTGTAAATATTTAAGCCTATTTCTTACTCTTTTTTGTTATAGACTCTTTGAGCAAACTAGTTACAACATGCTCATGTGCTATTATAGACTATTCAAACCAGTTTCTTTTATTAGAGACAGTAAATTTTTATTGATAGCTTCTCACCAACATTAATGCAAGTTTCCTGTATGTTCCGGCAGTATCTACTTTGAACTTTGATGTATTAAAGTTTCCTGATCTATTGAAGTTTTTGACATTTGAGGATTCAATACTTTGCATTTTCCCCCACAATCTCATCAATAACAATGAATGGAATTTTATGGGCTGTGCAAGAGTGGATTTGGAGTTGTGTGGGGTGATATAATTAGGTGGGAGGTGTTTTCTTGGATTCCCAACGGCAGGATATTTTAGAGAAATTCGGCTGGAATTTGTAGCATTTCCACGCCAGGAACAGTGGCGGGGGGTATGAAGATCGCAACAGATGAGGCCTGCCACCCACCCCGACACCGGCAAGCCCCATCGCAATCTCGGCAGTGTTGGCAAGGCCTCGTGGCAGCCCCCGCGCTGCTCGGCAACGAACCCACATTAAAATATGCAGATGGGCACTTACCTTTCATTAACATGTCAGCCGCTGTGATTCTGACAGCAGGTTGAGAATTTCATTCTGGCGGCCAGCAATGCCGCCCCTTCGCGTACTCGTTTTGGGAAACGAGGCACAACACTTGGGGGAGGAGGGAACGAGGTGATTTTCTCTGTGCGGGGATGGATGGGGGAGCAGGGTTAAAATGCTTCGTATGGGGTGGGGGATGATGGGAAGGGGTTGAGGGTTACAGTTCATGAACTTTGCAGGGGGAAAGTCACGTTGTCAAGGTAAGTATTTTGGGGGGTCAGTGGGAAATGAATTTGATGTAAGGCTAGTGGGGGGGGGGGGGGGGCGGTGAGAGGGGATGGGAAGAATTTTTCAATTACTTTTATAAATTTAAAATGTAACGGTCCTTTAAACATTTAAATGCTCAATTAGGGCTCTAAGGTGCCAGCGCCTGCACATTGGCGCCAGACGCTGTTACCTGGGACGGCTTGCCCACCCCTTCCACCTCATCGGGAGGGCAGCCGCCCAGACATGTTAATGAGCCGCTGTGTTTGGAATCGCAGCTGCTCTGCGACGTGTACCCTGTGTGTGCGGGCCTATTTCGGTGACGGGCTTTTAAAATGCAGCCCATTAAGTCAGCAGCAGGTTTGCAATATTCCAGGGCTCCCCCAGCACTGCGGTGGATTGCGGCTTTGCATTCATTTAAATAACATAAATATTAATTTCCCTACATATTGTCACAATTCAGTCCTAGCTTCCAGATTAAGTGAACGGCGAGCACTATTCTCATGCCATCTGGTTCACGAACGTTTCAAGGTGGCGTGTAACAGTCGGATTTGTGTAATTGAGTCTCAGGTCTGTGCTGTTCCCTCTTTAACTCATCCACTTAACTAATGTCAGCAGTGGAATGGATGTTTAGCTCCAGCCTTAGCACCAGCAAGGGTGAATCTTCTCAGGGAATGGTGGTGGAGACATGGCGAGGGGTGGGGGGGGGGGTGGAGGGGCTACATGGAGGATCAGGGCAGGGTACTCGGAGAGGGAAAGGTGGTGTTGATCAGGTGCACGGAGGAGCAGGGGAGGGTGTAATGGAGCGTCCAGGTTGTTGAATGGTTGCTGTTGATGCTGAAGCTGCATGTTGTCGGCTGCGGGTAGATTATAGCATTACAGTGTGAAGAAATTTGGCAAGGGCCTAAAGAGAGGGATGAGTGCTGTCAACAGCAGGGAGCTGCGAGACAAATTGATGGCTGACATTTGACTCACTTTTGCTGCAGGGAAAATAAATGATGTGAAGTTGGTGCTGACTTCCACAAAATAAGGGAAGCAAAAACATTTGAATTAAGTAAATGCTTCAATTTAGGTTAGTCTGAAGATATTTACTTGAAAGGAAGGCTGATGATCCTTGAGGCTGCAAGCACGGAATGTTTTATATCTGTGGCAATCATGGTGCTTGGGCCAGTAACAGCCACATGATCCCATGTGTCTCCCATGCCCGTCGCTGCAAGGTTCATTTACATATAAAATCGCATGTGAAACGGGACATACGGGGGGAGCGGAAGTTATGCCAACTTCCGGTCCCGCTGTTGGGAACACCGCGGCATTCACAAAATCCCAGCCAATATATTTGCAACTCCACTGTTTATCTGTAGATATCTCTTTCACGTTTAAATAAATAGATGTTTAAATAGGAACATCTGTGTGAGTTTGTTCACCCCAGCTGTCAGTTCAACAGATGTCTCTGTCTGTGGTTTCGTTTTTCAAAATAGCATATTGAGATCTCACTTAGATATTTTAAACCTGAATGAAAAGGGTATCTGATCTGAGCAGTACTTCACAAAAATACAAATTGATTTGAACCCATGGGATTACATATGATTAGATCATCTTATCTAATTATAAACAATTGACACTTAATCGTGTGCTCCATCCCACTCATTCAGGATGCATCTGGCTCTTCATTCCCAGGACAGTGATATAACACCCTTATCAAACTATTTCAAAAGATCAAATGATTTCCATATTATTTACTGCAGTTTGTGTCGTATAACACAATATGTTTCAATTGCATAACCTGAGAGGTATCTCAACAGCAGCTCATTAACAAATACATGTAACACTTGTATCATCGAGGTGACAGCACAGAAGGAGACCATTCGTCCCACTGCACCTGTACTAGTTTTCTGAAAGACTTATTCACTTAGTCTCACTCCCCTGCCCCTCCATATATCTTTCTAAATCATTTGTTTTTTTTCAAATATTTAACTATTTACTGTTTAAAAGATATTATTAGTTATGTTTCTGGTGGGGCATTCCATGACCTAACAGCCTTCTGTGTAAGAAAATTCTTTGAAACTCCCTTCTTTGTTTGGTGATGATCTTTAAATTTATGCCCTCTTGTTACCCATAGACTAACTAGTGGAAATAGTTTCCCCTATGTATCATACCAGAGCCAGTCATAATGTTGAACATCTGTCTCAGATCTCTTCTTAACCTCCTTTGTTGTAAAAACTATTTCCTCTGGTCAGTCTACATAACCATAGCCTCTCTGAACTCATATCATCTGGGTGAATCTCGTCTGCACACTCTGCATCTTTCCTAAAGTAAGATACCCAAAACTTGGCACAATGGCCTGGCTTTTCTTTCAGTATCTTACCCCAAATTGCATGAGATAGCAACAGAAACAGAGGGAAAATTGGATAGCAATAGCTGTATTACTGCCTGCCTTCCCTGACCTTGATTTTCCTTCTCCTATTCAAGCCTGAACTGCTGTTGGTTGCTTCTTGTCCATCTGCTTCTAGACCCATTTCCCACCTGTCCATTTCTCTTAGTGCTGCTCCCTGGGGACAATGGGCAAAAAAGGTGTTAGGCCTGGGCAGCAGTGATAATGACGTCAAAAGTTATAAGTGGACACCTACAAAAACCTACAAAATTCTAACAGGACTGGACAGACTAAATGCAGGAAGGATGTTCCTGATGGCAGGGGAGTCCAGGACCAGGGGGTCACAGTCTAAGGATAAGGGGTAAGCCATTTAGGACTGAGATGAGGAGGGATTTTTTCACCCAGAGAGTTGAGGCCAAATCATTAAATATATTCAAGAAAGAGTTAGATATAGTTCTTAGGGCTAACAGGATCAAGGGATATGGGACGAAAGCGGGAACAGGGTACTGAGTTTGGATGATCAGGCATGATCGTATTGAATGGCGGTGCAGGCTCGAAGGGCTGAATGGCCTACTCCTGCTCCTATTTTTCTATGTTTCTATGACATAAATGGTCCAGTAGGTACCTCCTCACACTCAGATTCCTTACCTGCTGAGGGCCTCAATTTCAGCTAAGGCTGACGGTGGATACCTTGTTTCAGCCATCAGCATTCTGTGACTCCTTAACTAATGCCTCCTGCATCTTCCAAGGGACTACTGGAGGGCTCCTGCTGCTGGAGCCTACCATCAATGCATAATGGCTCCTGACCCAGGAAACCGGGTCAACATTTAGACAACAGGCAGATGTACTGGTCCGACAGTGTAGATATAAGTTATGGGAAACCAATCCCAATATTCTAACCAGTGATTTGTATTGGTTTGCACCACCTCTTACTTTAGTGCTCAACATGCATAATTATAAAATCTAGAATCTTGTATTTATTTTACAGCTTTATGTCTATGATTTGTGCATCTGAATCCCTAACTCTCAGTTTCTCTATGTCTTTTAAAGTTTTAGTGCATCACTGGTTAGACCCTAGCTGGAATATTGTGGACAGTTCTGAGGACCACACTTCAGAAACAATGAAAAGGCCTTTAAAAGGGTACTGATAGTAGTTGGAAAAGTTAGGATGGTTCTCCTTGGAACAGAAAATGTTAAGAGGTGACCTAATAGAGGTTTCCAAGATGATGAAAAGTTTTGTTAGAGTAAATAGAGAAAAAATAATCCCTCTGGCAAGTAGGTTAATAACCAGAGGTCACAGATTTAAAGTCATTGGTAAAAGATTTAGATGGGAGATGAGGAGAAATGTTTTCATTCAGAGAGTTGTTGGGATTTGGAAGGCTCTACCTGAAAAAGTGGTGGGAGCTGATTCCATAAATAGTTTTAAAAGGCATTTGGACAGGTACTTGAGGATGAAAAGCCTACAGAGCTACAGACAAAAAGTAAAGATGTTGATCTAAGCATGAGTCATCTTTCAAAGAGCCAGCACATGCATGATGAGCTGAAAATACTCCTTCTGTGCTGTACGTTTCTATGATTCTATGAGTGTTCACATTTCCTCTGGTTATTCTTCTTCCCAAAATGTATCACGCCACATTTCTTTGTATTAATTTTCACCTTACACTTATCTGCCCAATCCATTAATCTGTCACTGCCCTCCTGAAGTCACTTACAGTCCTCATCACTTTTTATCACATGTTGCATTCTCCATCAAGAGAGTTTTTCTATCAGCTTGGCTCAACTTCTAGCTCTCTCATCACTGAGACAAAAAGGGGTAGTTTCAAATTTCACACCAGGACTTGAGCACATGATCTAGGTTAAAACTCCAGTGCAGAACTGAAGGAGTGCTGCAAGTTGGATGAGATACTAAAACTTCAGATGTGATGGCTGCATGTTTAGGTTGACTGTAAAGATTATTTTGAAGAAGAGCAGGGAATTCTCCGAGTATCCTGACCATTATTCCCTCCTGAGCATACGTTAGTTGGAAAATCATTTCATGGCTGTTGTACAATCTTACTATGTATCAAATGGTTGCTGCATTTGCTTACATAACAATAATGACTGCATGTCAAAGTTATTCATGTCGAGGACTTTGGGATGTTTTGCAGAGATATCATAAGGTGCTATATAAATGCAAGGCTTAATTTCTTAATTCTTCTGTCTTCTTTGGGTGTGAATAATATCTTGTAATTTAACATTTTTTGTAAGCAAATGATTAGTTCTGAACTTGCATTCTTCATTAAATTTTCACTTGTTTTTGCAAGCATTGACAGTGTGTAGTCCAGCTGAAAAGCAGTTTTTCAATATAGATTAACCACAACAAACAGTTTACTAAGGACCAAATAATATTTGTTGTGCAGCAGCATAGCAGCTTTATTACAATGTTTCCATCCTTGTTTAGGCTGTGTTTAGTATTTGATCGTCCAGAGTGGGAAATGTATATAGAGTCGTTTAAATAAAAATGCAAAATATGTGACATTATTTTAATGGTTTATAAAAAGAATTGAATCCTTGTCTTATAAAATATGAGCACAGCACACTAAGCCGTTCTGAATATATTAGCATCTTTCAGAGATGGAGACTTTATCAGTATGATTAATAACTTCTATTCTAAAGGTTGAGGGCTTGTTTTCCAGACAGTTTTACCAGTGTGTATTTTTTCGTTGGTACATAAATCATTTTCAAACTGACTGATGAATCACAGTATCTGAAAATGGGCAGCTTTTGTAAACATGGTGCTGCCTGCTTCTGGTTAGGCAACATTTCCAATCATATAGGCACTGCTTTGGGTCAAGTGAAGCTTTTCATGGAGCACTTGGGGATTGGGACCAAAGACACCTACTGACTTCACAGTGGAGTTGAAGGGCACTGGGGTTCCGAGGTCAAGTTGAAAGTTTGTATGAATTGAACCACTATAATATCTGTAAAATATCTACTAAGACTTGTTGAAAATTGGAGCCTCCCGCCGTAAGTGTTGAGCTCCCATCATGAAGAATCGGACCTGACCACAATAGATAGAACTAGAGATTTATTACCTTTGACTTTGCAGATCAATGAATTTGTCACTTGATCTGATGATTGTTGTAGAATGACCTCTGGTAAATAGCATGACAAGGCAGCCGTCTGCCCAGACAGAATTTAATATATTGAGAGTGATATCTCCCCCTCTCCCTCACCCCCATACCCAAGCAACCAAAATCATTCTACTCCAACGCCAACTCCAATATTGTGAAATACTTTTAATAATTTCCCATGAGAAAGGAGCATTACTTTAATGTTTTAAGCATTACACACGACTCAAATCAACACAAAGAATAAGGGTTTTATAGCTCAGAGTGAAAAAAACAAGAAATGCTTTCTCCTACATTACATGGGAAGGGTGTATTTGCTGCCGTGCTCTCTAACAAAGGCTGCTTCTCGGTCATATTCTGTTTCTGTTCTGTTAGTTGGCAATCTGGAGATTTCTGGGTACAAATCCAGCCTTTCCTGTTCTATATATAGTAAAAACATTTCTCAATTCTTTTGCTGCCAGCCTTCCATACACTCACTTAATTCTCCCTCATCTGCCCCTGATGAGGCTACATCACCTATGAACTGTTCCATAGTTCAGATATTCTACAAAACTGAAAATGTGGCAGTCGGTAACATTCTTTTAGGATTTCCCAGTAAAGTAATATTTAAAATGCCGCAGATGGAAATATTTATTTGTTTTTTAAAAAAGATAGTCTGGGTGCAGAAACTTTGCCTGTGTGCATTTGGCAGGAAACCCATCCAGGAGGTTTTGATCCCCATCTCAGGACTGCAGTCTAACGTGTATAAATTGTGCCATCTAATTCTTGCTGCATTTGCTTGCTGGATAACTCTATGGAGGTAGGGCTAGACCTTTGTTTAAGATGTTAGTAATAATTCTCTATTAAAGCTAACAGGGTTCTGAGGACTGTCCGGAGATAGTTCCACCTTCATAGCTTCAAAAGAAAGCACCTACTTGCAGGCCCTAAAGATTGTAGAGAGAGGGATTATCAGATTTCTGTTTCCACTTGAGCCACAACTGAAGTACTGGCGTTCTGGCCAGTGCACTACAACAGGATCCACCAGCACTGGGCAGAGTGCGAGGAAGTGCAAACTGGACAATTTGAAAAGTAAAAGGGGGTGATCCTGGAGGAAACGTTAGAAGAGCTCAACAGAGAAAGAGTTTAATGGGTGACGTTGTTAAATATTTTAAGCACTAAAATACAGCAGCTAGTAGGACTAGAAGTCAAAAGTAAAACCAGTGGAAAAATACATTTAGAATAGATTCTGGAAGGAATTCCTTCACAAAAAGTATGATCAATGTTTAGCATAATCCTTCATTCTGTCACGCTCATGCAAGGAGAAATTATAAACTATAAAATGAACTGATGAATTGAGCTCAAAATGGACAACTTTTACTGCAAAACAAGATGGAGTAAGAGGTCAGGTGACCTCTCCTGCACTGCAAATACACATGGTAACTGCTGGAACCCTGAATCAATCGTCATGTCTTGTCAAGTGCTGAAGAATGCATTGGAAATATAAATAGCCCATTCAATGTTAATGGCTACCCCTCTTCAAACAGTTGGACTAACAATGACTTGGCAGATATGGAGACACCAGACTCAAACTCAGGTAAAGGGTGTAAAAAAAAAAACACTTTATCAAGATGGCATAGAGATGAGCAACATCCAAACCCATTGTCTAACAATGGCCACACCATCAAATACCATTTATGAGAACACAATGGGAGTGAAACTTTGGTCACCTGATAGAAACCAAGGGCTGAATCGGAGGCCAGCTTCAAGGAAGGTGGGCCACATGCGTGGGCTGTACTCTGTGCAGCTGCCACGATATTAAACATGGTGGCTCATTTACATAGCCGAGGTGGACCACCCACCCCCGATGACGTGGAGGGGGCAGGCGATCCGTCCCCGGCAATGACGTCCGGCACCAGTGCTGGCACCATTTTTAAAGGGCTTTCAGCCCTTCAATGTAATTTAAATTTTTAAAGGAATATTATTGAAAAAAACGGAATAGAATTATCGCGACCCTCTCCCACCACACCCCGCCCATGACCTAAAAATTTCTAACTTGCCCTCTCCCCCCCACAGAAACTTACATTGCGATCCTGACCACCCCCCCAAAGTTAATGAATTATGAACTTTACCCCTTCCCACCACCCCCTTAGACCAATTTCAAAGGTTTGACGCCACTCCCCACCCCAACCCTGAAAACGTACCTCCTCCCCCCTCCCCACCAGTGTTCTGCCATACTTCACTGGTCGGGGATCGGATGCCACGGGAGTGCCGACCACCGACCGTAATATGGGAGCGGGACAGCCGGCGCTATGAGGTAAGTTATTATTCTTTCATTTACATTCATTAACATATCGAAATGTTGGTCCCATCACTGAGTGGCGGGTGGGGCCACCACGAGGCCTCACCACTGCCGGTAATTTGGGGCCGGGCCTTTCCAGCATTAAGGCCTGTGGCGGGCCTCTCCTGGAGGCATTTTACGGGCCCCCCGCTATGACCCTCGACGTCGGGGGGCCTGTAAAATTCAGCCACAAGTCTCTGATAAGGAATTTAAATATGAGGCATTTTCTATACAGAAAGCTAGAAGGCAGGAGGAAGAGAGAGGCCCAACCCAGCAAGAAGAAGGACTCTGCCAGAATACCATCTTTAAACTACCTAGAGACAGAGACAAAAAGTGACCTTTGAAACTCTCTACCTGAGAAATGGTAACGGGATCTTTGCCATTGAACTGTAACTGAGATCTGATCAAAGAAGTCTGCAACCAAAACAATCGTCCACTTGAAACTTTCCAAATTTTGATGTCAGTGAACCAGGAAAAAGGAAAAACAGGCCTGTACCATTTTTAAATCTTTCTCCCAGGGAAAGATCAAGGTTTCACAACAAACTCTTTTCAAAACCATCAGACCTAAAGGCATGCTATCTTTTAATCTCTATCTTTTCTTGTGTGTGTGCATGTGTGTGTGTGTGTGTGAGTAGGTGAGGTTGTGAATATTTTAAGGTATTCTTTAATTGACATTTGCCTTTCTTTAAATCTACAAGAAAACCTGTCATTTGTCTATTTATTGACCATTAAAGAGTGAAAGCACAATTCTTATGAAAACACACTGAGCTGAATTTTACAACTGCGCTGCAATTAACGGCGGCGCACTCTAATGGCAGCGTGCATCCCGTGCGGATGCGCTGTCCCTGAACCCTCGCGATATTACACACGAGAGCTCATTTCAATAGAGGAGGCAGAGTGGGCGCCCCCGATGATGTAAGGGGGCAGCCACTGCGTTCCCGGCAACGCGTCCAGTGCCACTACACAGGCAGTGGCACCATTTTTAAAGGGCTTTATGCCCTTCAGCACAATTTGAATATTTAAAGTGGTAGCATTGTGAAATTTTATCAAAGAAAAACTTTTGTGTTGGAGGCCCTTCCCCAACGCCCCCCCCCCCTCCCCCAGTGGTCATTTAAGTGTCACCTAATGTCAGAAAAAACGTTATTCCCTTCCCGAACTTCCCCCCCTACTTTCTAACATTTGGCCTCTAACCCCTTCCCACCATTCACACAACCAATAGCATTTGTTTTCCCTGCTCCCCCACCCCTCCCGCCCTGAACATTTTATTCCTCCCCTCTCCCCACCAGGTTCTCGCCTCGAAACTCTGTGCTGAGTTCCGAAGGCGCGTGAAGCATGAACGGCGGCCGTAATATTGGTGTGGGACGGCCACCGCTTGCAGGTAAGTTTATTTACATATGATTAATGCTACTTTGCATATGCTGATGAAGGGCCCGCCGCCAGGCGGCGGGGGTGGGTGGGGGCTGCACCAAGGTGCCCCAGCCGCTGGTAATATGCGACAGGCCCGTCTCGACGTCTTGGACCGAGGTGGGCCTCTCCCCGCAGAATTTTACTGGGCCCCGCACCGCAACCCGCTGTGTCGTGGGGCTGGTAAAATTCAGCCTACTGTCTTCAGTCAGTTAAGAGGTGAAAAGGGAAACCATCCCTATCATTTTCCACCTGCACATAGTCAGTAACAAACATGGCAGATTTTCATTCTCCATTATTTCTAATGAAGTTGCAATCACAAATCCAGAACAAAGGAGATCTTCCTTCACCTACCATCTTCACCATGCCTTAATATTCAAATTGATATATATAGGGGAGGCGGTGGCACAGTGGTATTGTCGCTGGACCGGTAACCCAGAAACCCAGGGTATTGCTCTGGGGACATGGGTGAAAATCCCACCACAGCAGAAGGTGGAATTTGAATTCAATTAATAAATCTGGAATTAAAAAGCTGGTCCAATGATGGCCATGAAACCATTGTCGATTGTTGGAAACACCCATCTGATTCACTAATGTCCTTTAGGGAAGGAAATGTGCTGTCCTTACCTGGTCTGGCCGACATGTGACTCCAGCTCCACAGCAATGCCAGACCCACAGCAATGTGGTTGACTCTTACATGCCCTCTGAAATGGCCTAGCAAGCCACTCAGTTGTATCTAACTGCTAGCACTGTGGGGGTACCTACCCCACATGAACTTCAGCGGTTCAAGAAGGCAGCTCACTGCCACCTTCTCAAGGGCAGTTAGGGATGGGCAATAATTGCTGGCCTGGCCAGTGATGCCCACATCCCATGAATAAATATCAAAGTGTCAATGTTTCCAACAGTGTATTCTCCAAAATAAATACTCTCCTATTCACATTAACTGGAAAACTCCCACAAGGTTACTTCTGTTTCCGTGACTATTTGTGGGATATTGTATTTCCGCACCAAGAAGATTTAGTTTCCACATCTGTCATCTCATGAGTGCCATCAAGGTATTATGATTTCATGAGTCTCACTGGCACACTGAAGCAATCTGCACTTAGCTCCTCTATGGAAAGTGCTTTATAAGGTCAAACAGAACACTCTGTGGGTTACTGATCTCCATAGCAAAGTTCTAAAAATCAAAGCATTTCTTTCAGAAGCACTGTTCATGTCATGGTCTGGAATGAATGGCGGGGATTGTAGGGTGGGTGTGAGGGAGACATATTTATATGTGTTTATCCTGATTCCATAAGACAACTCAGTTCACAGTGTTCTGAATCTGTCATCACAACTGATCTACTGTTGGAAGATTGTATAGTTACTGAGGAAGTGTGTGTGCATGTGGGCATGGTGAGGTGGATGTTAGCAGTGTGCTGTAGAGACCAATGTGGGATAAATTAATGCATCCAGGTGCACTTTGGGTTTACTTTGGTGGTGCCCACTAGATGAAGAGAAATATCTCGTGCGCAGAGCCGTCATGTAGTACCTCAGTTCTTGAGCATAACACAATCCAAATGTCATCAATATAAGCTCCACATGGTAGGGATTATCTCGTGTAAACAAAATGCTCCAGGAAATGTTTTCTATAAATTACATAGAATTGCATTTAAAATACAGCATAGAAACAGGCCATTCAGCCGAACTGGTCTAGGCTGGTGTTTATGGTCCACACAAGGCTCCTCCCATCCTATCACACCATATGAACATATCCTTCTATTCCTTTCTCCCTCATAAACTTATCCAGCTTCCCCTTAAATGCATCTATACTATTTGCTGCAACCATTCTGTGTGGTCATAAAATACACAAAATGTTAAATTAAGCGTCATCGTCAAATTAGTTGGACATTTTTGAAGGTTAGAAATTGGAAGCAATCATACACCTCGAATCCTGATTTTCCTCAAGGACCTTTGGTAACACGAACAGATTCAACCATTCTCATAATGGGGGGCAAAGGATAGAATGTGTGGGGAAACAAATGAGCTGTAGGACAGGAAGGGGAGAACTCCTTTGAATGCTGGGTTTAAACATCTCAGGGCACATTCATGTTCCCAAATTAACTTGGGAGTAAACACCTTGATTCAGGGGCCAACCTGAGAAAAGTGGAGTGAGAGTCCTTGTCCAAATACATTGAGGTTCTGAAACTGTTACACTCCTGGGAACTTTTTCTTTTATTCATTCATGGGAAGTGGGCGTCACTGGCTATGCTAGCATTTATTGCCCATCCGTAATTGCCCTTGAGAAGGTGGTGGTGAGCTGCCTTCTTGAACCGCTGCAGTCCATGTGAGGCAGGTACACCCACAGTGCTGTTAGGAAGGGAGTTCCAGGATTTTGACCCAGCGACAGTGAAGGAATGGCGATATAGTTCCAAGTCAGGATGGTGTGTGACTTGGAGGGGAACTTGCAGGTGGTGAAGTTCCCATGCATCTGCTGCTCTTGTCCTTCGAGGTGGTAGAGGTCGCGGGTTTGGAAGGTGCTATCTAAGGAGCCTTGGTGCGTTGCTGCAGTGCATCTTGTAAATGGTACACACTGCTGCCACTGTGCATCGGTGGTGGAGGGAGTGAATGTTTGTGGATGGTGTGCCAATCAAGCGAGCTGCTTTGTCCTGGATGGTGTCGAGCTTCTTGAGTGTTGTTGGAGCTGCACCCATCCAGGCAAATGGAGAGAATTCCATCACACTCCTGACTTGTGCCTTGTAGATGGCGGACAGGCTTTGGGGAATCAGGAGGTGAGTTACTTGCCGCAGGATTCCTAGCCTCTGACCTGCTCTTGTAGCCACGATATTTATATGGCGACTCCAGTTCAGTTTCTGGTCAATAGTAGCCCCCAGGATGTTGATAGTGGGGGATTCAGTGATGGTAATGCCATTGAATGTCAAGGGGAGATGGTTAGATTCTCTCTTGTTGGAGATGGGCATTGCCTGGCACTTGTGTGGCGCAAATGTTACTTGCCACTTATTAGCCCAAGCCTGGATATTGTCCAGGTCTTGCTGCATTTCTACACGGACTGCTTCAGTATTTGAGGAGTCGCGAATGGTGCTGAACACTGTGCAATCACCAGCGAACATCCCCACTTCTGACCTTATGATTGAAGGAAGGTCATTGATGAAGCAGCTGAAGATGGTTGGGCCTAGGACACTACCCTGAGGAATTCCTGCAGTGATGTCCTGGAGCTCAGATGATTGACCTCCAACAACCACAGCCATCTTCCTTTGCGCTAGGTATGACTCTAACCAGCAGAGCGTTTTCCCACTGATTCCCATTGAGCTCAGTTTAGCTAGGGCTCCTTGATGCCATAGTCAGTCAAATGCTGCCTTGATGTCAAGGGCAGTCACTCTCACCTCACCTCTTGACTTCAGCTCTTTTGTCCATGTTTGAATCAAGGCTGTAATGAGGTCAGGTGCTGAGTGGCCCTGTTGGAACTCAAACTGGGTATCACTGAGCAGGTTACTGCTAAGCAAGTGCTGCTTGATGGCACTGTCGATGACACCTTCCATCACTTTGCTGATGATTGAGAGTAGATTGATGGGGCAGTAATTGGTCGGGTTGGATTTGTCCTGCTTTCTGTGTAAAGGATATACCTGCACAATCTTCCACATTGCAGGGTAGATGCCAGTGTTGTAGCTGTACTGGAACAGCTTGGCTAGGGCTGTGGCATGTTCTAGAGCACAGGTCTTCAGTACTATTGCCGGAATATTTAGAGGACCCAAATTCTTTGCAGTATCCAGTGCCTTCAGTCGTTTCTTGATATCACGCGGAGTGAATCGAATTGGCTGAAGTCTGGCATCTGTAAAGCTGGGGACTTCAGGAGGAGGCCAAGATGGATCATCAACTCGGCACTTCTGGCTGAAGATTGTTGCAAATGCTTCAGCCTTATCTTTCGCACTGATGTGCTGGGCTCCCCCATTATTGACGATGGGGATATTTGTGGAGTCACCTCCTCCAGTTAGTTGTTTAATTGTCCACTACCATTCACGGCTGGATGTGGCAGGACTGCAGAGCTTAGATCTGATCCGTTGGTTATGGGATCGCTTAGCTCTGTCTATTGCATGATGCTCATGCAGTTTGGCATGCAAGTAGTCCTGGGTTGTAGCTTCACCAGGTTGACACCTCATTTTGAGGTATGCCTCATGCTGCTCCTGGCATGCCCTCCTGCACTCTTCATTGAACCAGGGTTGGTCTCCTGGTTT
The DNA here is from genome assembly GCF_036365525.1 of Heterodontus francisci. Lineage (NCBI taxonomy): Eukaryota > Metazoa > Chordata > Chondrichthyes > Heterodontiformes > Heterodontidae > Heterodontus > Heterodontus francisci. The sequence goes on along the minus strand of NC_090381.1, from coordinate 34,490,078 downwards.
GATGGTAATGGTAGAGTGGGGGATATGCTGGGCCATGAGGTTATAGATTGTGGTTGAGTACACTTCTGCTGCTGCTGATGGCCCACAGTGCCTCATGGATGCCCAGATTTGCACTGCTAGATCTGTTCAAAATCTATCCCATTTAGCATGGTGATAGTGCCACACAACACGAGGGACGGTATCCTCAATGGGAAGGTGGGACTTCGTCTCCACAAGGACTGTGCGGTGGTCACTCCTACCAATACAGTCATGGACAGAAGCATCTGCAGCAGGCAGATTGGTGAGAACAAGGTCAGGTATGTTTTTCCCTCTTGTTGGTTCTCCCACCACCTGCCGCAGACCCAGTCTAGCAGCTATGTCCTTTAGGAGTCGGCCAGCTCAGTCACTAGTGGCACTACCGAGCCACTCTTGGTGATGGACATTGAAGTCCCCCAACCAGAGTACATTTTGCCACCCTCAGTGCTTCCTCCAAGTGGTGTTCAACATGGAGGGGTACTGACTCATCAGCTAAGGGAGGGCAGTAGGTGGTTACCTTGCCCATGTTTGACCTGATGCCATGTGACTTCATGGCGTGCAGAGTCGATGTCGAGGACTCCCAGGGAAACTCCCTCCCTACTGTAGACCACTGTCCCGCCACCGCTGCTGGGATAGTGATTGCAGTGTCTGGGACATTGTCTGTCAGGTATGATTCCATGAGTATGACTATGTCAGGATGTTGCTTGACTAGTCTGTGGGACAGCTCTCCCAACTTTGGCACAAGTCCCCAGATGTTAGTGAGGAGGACTTTGCAGGGTCGACAGGGCCGGGTTTGTCGTTTCCGGTGCCTAGGTCGATGCCGGGTGGTCCGTCCGGTTTCATTCCTTTTTATTGAATTCATAGTGGTTAGGTACAACTGAGTGGCTTGCTGGGCCATTTCGGAGGGCATGTAAGAGTTAACCAGCAGATTTCCTTCCCTGAAGGACATTATTGAACCAGATGGGTTTTTGCAACAATCGACAATGATGTTTCATGGACATCATTAGACTAGCTTTTAATTCCAGATTTTATTAATTAAATTCAAATTCCACCTTCTGCTGTGGTGGGATTCGAACCCATCTCTCCAGATCAATACCCTGAGTCTCTGGGTTACTAATCCGTACCACTACGCCACCGCCTCCCCTTCTTAAATCCATATAACCTCAGTTTAGATGTTTAAAGGCTGGGGTTTCTTCAGTTCTCACTTCTAAAGATTCACATGTTTAGCTGCTAGGAGAGAGATCTGCATGTACCTGCATCTAGGTAGTACACAGATCTGGCTTGGGTGAGCTGAACACAGCTCTGTCCAGCTGTAACTCAAACTTCAGGCTGGTAGCTCAGTATGCTTTTAATTCTGCTTTTAGTCTTTCTGTGACCTGCACAGGGTGCAATGTGTTTTGGTTGCGGACTTGTTTCTTTTGAGGGGGTGTGATGGTAAGAGGGAATGGAAAGATCACCAAGTGGAAGTAGAGCAGTACGCTCAAGAGAGGCCTCGATGCAGAGTAAAACTCTCTCAACACTCCAAAAAAAATGTGGCTTTGCTTCATTCTCAGAAGGGAGCTTTCTTCTTTACTAAAATAAATTTCTCATCTCCAGTCTCTGATCTTACTGCACATGGTGTACTGATTGGCCTTTAGCAACTGATCACAACTCTCATTCCATGTAGATGTGTAGTGTGGGCAAGCAATAAATATGTTGACCCCAAATGTCTTTGGCGTTTCCATTGGTCTCCTGCTATGACTCTGCTGGGAGACCAGCAAAAAATGGCAGAGATCCAGTTGAGCCGGATCTCTGCTGCTTCTGGGATTTTGGGGCCAGTCTTGTATGAGACAAAGCTTTATCCCAGCCCTTAAAAGGCAGCTGTCACCAGTGGTAGCTACATCCAGTCAGATGAGATGCACTGGCTTCAAGTCCGGCAGAAGTGGGCCCCACTGGGGCTTGCAAAGCAGCAAATGATTAGGTCAATTTCTTTTTAAGTGTATCTTGATTTTCCCCATTACATGGTAGATTGAAAGGGACGTTGTTGGGTTCGGGTGTGGAAAGACAATTCTGCACAACCTCACCCTGTCAATGACAGGCAAGCGTCGGGTTTCCTTGTTGCACAGGACCATGAGCACTGGTCATGTGCCTGCAGTAGTACCTGCACCTGATCAACCCAGACAAATTAGTTGGGATACCAATAACCCAGTGAACATGTGTAAATTCAACGGTGTCATGCCTCATGGATTTTCGAGACTATTAAAAATACAATTAAGCACAGTCCTTTTTTTATTCATTCGCAGGATGTAGCATCAATGGCAAGGCCTGTGTTTATTACCCATTCCTAATTGGCATTGAGAAGATGGTGGGGAGCCACCTTTCTTGAACCACTGTAATCTGTGTGGTGAAGGTACTCCCACAGTACTGTTATGTAGGGAGTTCCAGGATTTTGATCCAGCGGTGATGAAGGAACAGTAATACATTTCCAAATCAGGATGGTGTGTGACTTGAAGGGGAACTTGCAGGTAGTGGTGTCTCCGTTAGTTTGCTGCCCTTGTTCTTCTAAGCAGTAGAGGTGGCAGGTTTGGGAGGTGCTTTAAACGAAGCCTTGACGACTTGCTGCGAGTACTTAATCATAGTTTCATAGAATGGTTACAGCATAGAAAGAGGCCATTCATGACTGTGCCAGCTTTCTGCAACAGCAACTCACCTAGTCCCACTCCTCTGCAAAGTGTCACTTGCACCTATGCTGGGCTCCACTATCACTTAAGATGGGGATGTTTGTTCTTGTTATTATAACTTTTTGTAGCAGTTTGATACTACTGAGTTGCTTGCTAAGCCATTTCGCTGCTGTGGTTTGGGGTCACATCAGACCAGGTATAGAAAGCAGGTCTATTTCCTAAAGTGAACCAGTTGTGTTTTTAATAATAATCCTTCATGGTGACCATTACTCATACTGTTTTTTCTAATTCCTGATTTATTTAATCAATTTGAAATACAGAAACCACTATAATGGTATTTGAACTCACATCTCTGGATTACTAGTCCTATGACATAATCACTATGCTACCTTGTCCTTGTTCCTTTGCACTCTCATCACTCTGTTGGTATTTCCGCTGTTCTCTTATACCTTCCTATCACTCCTGCAATCTCAACTAACCCTGAACTATTGATGTTGCAGAAATCTTACTCATTCGAAAATTACATCTCTGCAACACTCTTTTGTTCTTTTTATGCTGAGGCTTGAGACTGTTTCGAGTATATTCACTAACAGATCAATTCATTTAATTGAGGGAACCTTTATATTTTCATTGAACTTCATCATTTCATTTCTATATAATGAACTTTTTTCATGAATTCAAATTAGATATAGACTACAGAACAGGTAATGAGAATGAGATTGAAGACTAGCCACAACAGCTTGTCAGAAACTTAAGACATTCCGCCCATTAGTTTGGGTTGGATTTGAACACAGGTACCAAAGATGAAGAGGCCATTTGCTAAGTCACTGCATCATCCAATTCCAGCACCTGTTTAAACCACTGCAAGGTTAACACAGGTCCTCAGGATAGTGGTCGAGGCCCAACCATCTTCAACTGCTTCATCAATGACCTTCCCTCCATCATAAGGTCAGAAGTGGGGATGTTCGCTGACAATGGCATAATGTTCAGCACATTCGCGATTCCGCGGATATTGAAGCAGCCCGTGTCCATGTGCATCAAGACCTGGACAACATCCAACATAAGTGGCAAGTAACATTCGCGCCACACAAGTGCCAGGCAATGACCATCTCAAACAAGAGAGAATCTAACCATTTCGCCTTGACATGGAATGGCATTACCATCACTGAATCCCCCACCATCAACATCCTAAACACTGCAGTTTCTCAGTTAGATAGTATTTCATGGCTTTACAGTAACCAGGGAATTTTCATTCTAGTTCATCTAGAGGATTGATTTCACTTGTAAACCTTCATGGTTGTAAGAAACACATGTTCACTGAATAGATAATCTTTCTAAGTTTGCATTCCAGAGTGTGTGAATACATTATTTTTGTTATGACCAGGTGAGAAGAGGTCTAGGGGTTTCCTCTCAGCCTTTGCCTGGTTTAACCGTAACGGGGTAGAATTTTAGAAACACCGTGTTTTTAGCTCCTCCTCAGTGAATCCTTGTTCACTGCTCCAATTGTAAGGCAAAGAAATCAGTCAGGTTTCCTTAGATTTAAACAAGAAAGGTGAAAGTTTATTAATCTTAAACTTAAACCGGTTAACAACTACAAATATGTGACACAACCATGCCAGCATGCATACACAATAAATACACACGCAGATAAAGAAAAAGTAGAAAAGAATAAAGTGGAAAAGTTTGAGGCAATATCGGGATTATAATCACAGTCCTTTAAGTTCAATGTGGAGTCTTTGGTTGCCGGTAAGTCCTGCAATTCGTTGGGACCCAGTGCACACTTCAACTGGTTTCAATGTCGGAGTCTTTTCTCTCTTGAGGTTTACGTGTCTTCCGTGGGTCCAGTGGTTTGGGAGTAAGTGAGAGAGAGAGACAGCCAGGAGAGAAGCTTCCTTGTTCCAGCTTCAGTTGCAAACTCTAGTCTGAATTCAAACTGTCCTGTGTCTCATTCATAAGTCTGGATCAGTACATTTTACTGCTTCCCACCATGATCTTCCACAATGAAAAATTAACTCTATCAAAGGAATATTAATTTTTTAAATAAAGACAGATATTATTGGAAAAAATCCAAAATACAGCTGGTTTAGCTACTGCTGCATTTGTGGATTTCAAAGCTCTCGGTGGGGGATGGTGAAGGGCTGTCTCTTACCCCAACAAGATGTGGATCACCATTGCCCAGCCCAATCTCTATTAATTGAATCAATGAGCAATTCTTTTGTCTCTCCAAGCACTGTCTCTCAGCATGGAAATGTTCTTCCAGCCAAGTGTCTGATGAACTTCAAACAAGTCATTTCTTCGCTCTCGCAACAGTTTAAAATTGATGTTCATATGACAAAATTAATATGCCTCATTCTTGGCAGGTGGGGTCTGCATGACATTTTATACAAGCCACTTCTGGATTTTCAGCATTAGCTGCCAGTTGTGTCTCTGTTACAACAAACAATAAATCAAATATTCTTTGTTAATTTTAGCAGGTAGCTTGTATTGTATTATAGATTAATTGGAGAATTAATTAGCATAATGTTTGGAGTTTTCTATGCCTTTGTGTCTGAACAATTAGGAATATTAAAACAGAGGAACAGGAGGAGGCCATTCAGCCCTTTGAGCCTGTTTTGCCATTCAGTTAGATCATGGATGATCTGTATCTTAACTCCATCTATCCACCTTAGCTCCAAAACCATTAATACCCTCACCTAAAAATATTCCATCAATCTCAGTTTTGGAATTTTGTAAACTTAAGGCTGTTACCACTTTAAAATCAATATAAACAGTAGAGTTAAAGGGAGTTGAAGAGTGTTGGTGAGGTCCACAAAGCAAGTTCACAAAATACTTTTCAAGCTTAGCTTCCACTGTGTCCAACTTCACTTGCAGAGAATGTATTAATAGATTACCAAGTGATGAATAGCGAGTCTTGGCAAGGTCTGTGTTCAAACCTTGAAGCTGTTATTATTCCATAGCAACTGTGTAACCCTTTGAGAGCAGATTCATTTTCTGTGTTACAATCGGTTTTTCAAACAGGTAGTTATTTATGGTGAAAATCCACAGTGGTTTAGTTTAAGAGCATGTGGCCAGTGTTTTCTGAGCTGTATAAATGATTTGAGGATTTAGGAAGTACCAATATAATGGATTATATTTGTTGTGTGTGCTGTGCCCATTTTACAAGAGTTACAGATTTACAGAAGTATTTGTAACTTCTAATTTTGTCACAAGTGCTTCTTGCATAGTTTTGTTAGCGGTAATTTGCTTTCCTTTGCACAGTTATGGAAACTTCTAGAACTGCTACTGGGATTTTTTTTGTAAACCTAGAAATATTATCTTTATCCAACAGTTGTATTATCTCTCCCACTTCCCATTATGGTTTCACTTAATCGCAACATATTTAGTCGTTTGACTGCTCTATAGCCTTTGTTATGTCTTTATAATACACCCAATTTTAATACTGTGACCCCGATTTTAACTTCCCACCTGGAACAAAGCAGGTAGTGTGATAATTAAAATGTGGTGATTGACTTACCTTCTCCAATCCCACAGATTTCATGACAGGTTTGAATATTAGCCTGCTCTTTTGAGTGGAACACCTGCCCAAAACTGGTGGGGTCCTCCTTGAATACACAGATAGGGATCTGATGTTGTTACTTTGGGACTCTCCTCTGTCTCCCCACCAACTTCCTTACCACTTACCTGACTGCCGGGTACCAATCCCTAGAGACCCCGGCCCATCGTCCTGCCTGTGATTTTCTGTTCGCTCCATGGCCAGATAATGCACCTGGCTGGACCTCCACGTTCCTGCATTCTCCTGTGTCACCCACCTTGGGGCTCATGGCACTTTCCCCTGCCCCACACCCATTGAAATTGGGGCTAGGGTCTCCAAGAGCTGCTTCTATTTAGTTAAGCTAGCATTTTTGTCCTCACCACCTGGAGGGTAGTCTAGCAGAGCAGATTTCCTGCGCTGTTTTGAGCTTGCCCGATTTTCATGCCTTTGAGATACATGGAATGAAATCACTGGAGAAAAGATTAGCTGGGCTCTATAAAGGGTGGGGAATCTACTCTACCAGACTACCCTCCTGGTGGTGAAAACAGAAATATACCCTGTACTTAAACTGCAAAGAATATAATATTCCCAAATAGCTGTCTATTTAATCTGTGTATTATGTAAATGTCATTACATGCATATGGTACTGTTGGCTTTGACGAGAAATGATTCAGGATGGCTTTTATTTTATTTGAAACATTTGCAGGAAGATAAGCGGATTAGGGTTTGGTGTCTTTCATCATTCAATGTCTGCAAATGTGTGCCTGTGATGATATAGTATAATTGTGCACACTGTGGTAAACCTGCAAAGCATGCACAGCATTGGTGAAGGGTATGGCAGTGCAATGGTTATGTTAGTGGACTAATAACCCACAGAGGGCTACAGCAATAATCCAAAGAACACAACTTCAAATCTCACTGTGGCAATTCGAAAGTTGAATTCAGTTTTTAAAACCTGGAAATTAAATAAAAGCTGGTATCAGTAAAAAGTTACAACTAAGCTGTTGGATTGTCTAAAAAATGTTCACATGCCCTATAGGGAATGAAATCTGCTGCTCTTGTCTGATCTGATCTATATTTGACTCCAGTCCCACACCAATGTAACGACTCCGAAGTGGCCGAGTCAACGACTCAGTCATATCAAACAACTACTGGCAAATAAGGGATAGGCAATAAATGCCAGTCTTGCCAGTGACGCCCATATTTTGAGAATGAATGAAAAAAAACTTGCTTGGTGTATTGAATATGTCAACATGTGATGCATAAGTTTTATAATGCAATTTATTAAGCTGATGCACTGTCGATGGGAACATTTAAACAATGTGGGCGCAGAATTACCTGGAGAATTGAGCCATTAGAATGAGAGCAACATTTGGAGAGGGATGTGACAGCATGGTCAGAAGACCTGATTCTAGTCAGAACTGTTACTCTTTCATTTAGAAGGAGGATCAAAGTTTCCCTGACCCAAAACCAAATATTTTTCTCTCTCTTCCAATTTTCTCACTTCCTTACTGTAGAGTGTTGGAATAGAAAGTATAAACACAGAATAATACCTTTCCTAATTGGTCAGATTACATATGTGAATCTAGGCAGGAAATATCAGCAGTCTATTTGACTGTGGAGGCATCACAGCTTATCCTTTCCTGACATCCATTCGCTTGGGAACCCTTGTTGATTCTCCATGCCTATCCAAGCTCAGGAGACTGAGGCCAAATGCAGTGCCACCACCATAGACTGAGCTGAGTTCAGTTACCTTGGACACAGACACAAGAACGGAACCTAAGACCTTCTTGTTCTGTGTAATTCGTGTACATCAAAATTTACCCATATTTAGGTAGTATCCATGATTTCCTGACATTACCCATCACTGTGTTTACCTGGCACAGCCAGGTGCCATCTGCAGTCCAGACTGACTGCATTTTAATGAATCTAACCTAATTTCAACTCTACTGATTCAAAAATGGCCTTGACATCATCATGCTATGTTATGTACCAAATGAAACATGATAAAAAGTGAACCAAATTTAAAGGGAAGGGGAGAAAACACATGGGGGGAGGGGTGGGGGTGCTGTAGAAATATAATTAACAGCATAAAAGATTTATTAAAGCAAGTGAGTGTAGTTTACTTCCAATATGCACACCATGTCTGATTTTTAAAGGAGTTGGTCTTTCCTTACATAGTGTGAAAAGAAACAATTTGTATTTATCACAGGGTGGAATTTTGTATTGCAAGGTTGCACTTACTGTCGGCCTTGGCTCAATTGGTAGCACTCTTGCCTCGGAGTCAGGAGGTTGTGGCTGCAAGTCCGCACCATTAACTTGAGAACATAATCAGGCTTACACTTTGGTACATTAATGAAGGTGTGCTGCACTGTTGGAGGTGCTGTTTTTTAGTTGAGATATTAAACCAAGGTCCTGATGCCCTTCAGATAAACATGAACCATCTCATAAAATTAATTGTAGAAGAGCAGGGGCATTTTCTGGGTGTCCCGACCTACATTTATTCCTCAACCAACACCTAAAGAACAGATGACCTGGTCAGTATGTCATAGCTGTCTGTGGAACCTTGCTGTGCACAAATTTGCTATTGCATTCGCTAAAGTACAATAGAGCTGCTTCAAAAGTACTTATTTAGTTGTAAAGCGCATTGTGATGTCTTGTGGTGATGAAAGTGACTATACAAATACAAGTCTTTCCATATCCCAGCATGAATTCAAACATCACAATGTAATATTCCAGGTCATAGCATATTAAAATTCTTACCTTACAAAGAAGAACAAGGGCCCAATCTATGAGGTAGGCTGCCAGGCTCATTTTTGCCTTCATGTAGCGGTCAGGTAAACAGGACAGGTACATCCGGTACAGGTCAGGCTCAGCACTGGCTGACTCCATGGATTCAGGCCTTCCACCACTATCTTCATTCAAAAGATGCTGTCCAGATCCTGCCTCCATTTTGATCCGAGATATTTCTGTTCATATGCACAGCAATAGCCAATTATCCTTCGTTTAGCCTTTAGGACATTGGTGTATGATCCCTCTTCAGAGATAACGTCTCCTGAGCTCAACATAAATTAGCATCCGCAGAACTATTTCTCTAATGAAAACTCAGCAGCATAATTCAACTTTCTGCAGGAACCAATATGAACTGAAAACAAGAATTCAGTATCTATTTTAAACAGTCTAATGTATCCTCTGCCACAGACAGACTGCCTCTAGATAAATATAGTCATAGTTTAGCACACAGCAACTCAGGAATAGCAATCCCATTATTAGAAGAGGGGGAGTCATTCTTTTCATGCAAAGTTGCTGAAGCAATGTGTACAGTGGCTAAGCACAGTAACAGGAGAGAGGAACATATCCCAAACCTTGTAAAGCAAACATCAGTCCGACGCTGCCTCCTGTTATTTTAAACCTGAATGCATTCACTTAAACTGAGTCTCCTCGGTAAAGTTTGTATGGACTGGTGATCAAACCATCTGCCTCGTTTTTCAAGTTTCACAGTGAACTACTGAGAAAAATGAAACAAGCAATTCCAAGTTTGGGGTACTAGCCAGACATGTAGTGACTCCTACAGGCAGCATACTGCTGTTCACTTTTGCAACTGAAAAAATAACTTTTCCTTTTTTTTTCACAGAAATTGATCTCATCTTGCACAGAGACCACCACTGCAACCTCCACCCCCCCTCCCACCCCCCCCCCCACACCCCGCCCCACCCACTTAAGTAAGTTATCTCCAGATGACTAGAAATCAGGTAATGAGTTAGTCACTGACTGTGAAGTGATAAATTGCCTTGTCTGTTTTCTCCTCTCCTCTGCCTTTGTGTGGTTTGATGTGTCTTGATCTCCATGACTGTGCTGGCTTTTCTTTTCAGCAGAATTCAACTTAACTGAAAAGCCTGCAAGTTACTCTAAATTCCCCTCAGGAACTCTGGGAAGACCATGCACGTAGCAACAGACCCCTTCATTCCCTGCACTGGAGACTTTTTGTCTTAGTCGAGCAGCTTTGAAATTCCAATTCTTGCACTAACGCCAGTCTTGTTCCATTTGTTCAGAGTCTTGCAACATGTCTCAAAGTCAAATATTATCCATTTTGCTATTAATTTACTGGCCCTGTTTCAACCTTTGTAGAAAAGAAGAGAGAGAGAGATCTCACTTTTGAATCTGTATCATGTAGAGCAGCACGTCTGTGTTATAATGAAAGGGGCTCCTCCCTCCAGATTATACAAATCTGTTCAAATTAATAACACTTCACTTTCATCTGTTTAATACGACCTTTTATTTTAAAACTTCAGCTGTGTCTTCCAGAGTGTTGTTTAGGTTTAACTGGGGTCTACATCTGTAACAGGTCTTTGGAAACAGCTGGTGCAGTGGGGGATGGGCATGCGCTGCAGCACCTTAACCCCCTGAGGTCTACACAGTGGCTTTATTTGAACTGCATGCGATACAGATTCCACAATGCAAGCATTCTTTCCAGCTCTTTAATAGTGACTGATGAGCTTTGTTCTTATTAAGCACTTCACTGCAATGGGCACAGTGATACAAAGCCCTGGATTTTGAAGGCACAAGCTGTTTTGGCCCACAGTGTGTTAGTCATGAATGTCACAAATCATTCTTTTGTTGTGCCCTTAAATGACGACAGTCCCATTTATTCCTAAATCAACTGCTGGGTTTCCTGAGAATGCAGTTTCATTGTTACAAATCGTGAGCGTAAACCTGTTGCATTACATAGTTCCTGGATTTCAGGTGATTTAAAATGACAAGTTGAAGAAATTCTATTGAATATTATGGAATCGTACAGTGAAATTATGCCGTTTGTCCAACACAGTGAAGTGGGATCTAGGCCAATTATAACCATTGAAATGTTGACACACTTGGAGTTCTGAATAAGTTCAATTTTCACTGACACCAACCTGTCAAACCCAAAGCTAGATCCAATACAATAAAGATGTTAGGTCAGTGTTGACAGTACAAGTGGAAGCTCGTCTCTGCTCGTAAGTTTTCGACCTTTATCATACTTCAGTACCCAGGTCTTGACTGATCTCACCTTCAATAAAGAACAGTGGAAGAATGGAACAGAAATACTCTGAAAAGCAGCTCCCACAATATGTATTGCTGGGTAGGAAGTGGTCTGGCAATCACACCATGAAAGCATTCCAAATTGTTGTTCAATGTCATTTTTTACTGATTTCATATCATGGCCTGAATGTTGCGACAAATGACAATAAATGAATTGAAAAATAAAAAAAAAATGAGGGAAGAGCGATGCATGAATTTCAGGTGGTTAATTCCCATTCACTTGCCATGCAGATTTTTTTTTCAAATTTAAATAGACACCAATTGCTTTGTGTGCCTGTATGTACATGTATTTGTGTATACGTGTGAGTGTGAGCATGTGTGTGCCACTGCACAGCAAATGCTTGAGTTTCTTTCATAATCTACAAGACTTGACAGTCTCTAGACAGCTTTACAGCTTCTCTTTAACAAGATGACAGGATTGGCTTTTGCCACAGGACCTATGTGGTGACACTTCCATTGGCTAGCCCTTCTTGATATGTAACAAACATGCATGCCTGGAATTTGCCTGGATATGAAGCAAGGAAATCACTGTTATTTTTTCACTTTGTCAGCCCATTTTTTTGGTAAGTGAATTATAATCCTCATGATGCGTCACCTGAGTGGTTTGAGCTGTGTGAGATTGGACTGGAGCATTTATCACCATAAATTCATGACACCAAGTGAACTTGTCAGATAAGGAGCTGTAACCATCTTCTAATGCATCCTACTGCTCTATAATTCACAATATTTTGGTGTCCCAATGTGCTGTAAAGAGAACTGTTCAATTTTAGTTCATTTCTATTGAAATCAAATGGAGCCTAATGCTGCATTTGTCTGTGACAGACACCATCACGCTATCATGAAATATCATCACACATTTACTCCAATTCATGTGGCACAAGGATGGCATAGTGACACAATGCACTGGGTAATAGGTCATGGGTTTGTGCTCATTAATTCCCATGCTGAGTTCCCAATTTCAACTGCATTACTGTGGAGGGGTGGCAGATTATTCAACCTTGCCCGTCTAAAAGCGAAGACCAAAGTACGGAAAGTCCTCATCAAGGAACTCCTCTTTGCTGATGATGCTGCATTAACATCTCACATGGAAGAGTGTCTGCAGAGACTCATCGACAGGTTTGCGGCTGCCTGCAATGAATTTGGCCTAACCATCAGCCTCAAGAAAATGAACATCATGGGACAGGACGTCAGAAATGCCCCATCCATCGATATCGGCGACCACACTCTGGAAGTGGTTCAAGAGTGATAGGCTCAACTATCACCAGTAACCTGTCTCTCGATGCAGAATTAAACAAGCGCATGGGAAAGGCTTCCTCTGCTATTAGAATTAGAATTAGAACATTACAGCGCAGTACAGGCCCTTCGGCCCTCGATGTTGCGCCGACCTGTGAAACCATCTGACCTACACTATTCCATTTTCATCCATATGTCTATCCAATGACCACTTAAATGCCCTTAAAGTTGGCGAGTCTACTACTGCTGCAGGCAGGGCGTTCCACGCCCCTACTACTCTCTGAGTAAAGAAACTACCTCTGACATCTGTCCTATATCTATCACCCCTCAACTTAAAGCTATGTCCCCTCGTGTTTGCCATCACCATCCGAGGAAAAAGACTCTCACTATCCACCCTAGCTAACCCTCTGATTATCTTATATGTCTCTATTAAGTCACCTCTCCTCCTCCTTCTCTCCAACGAAAACAACCTCAAGTCCCTCAGCCTTTCCTCGTAAGACCATACCAGGCAACATCCTAGTAAATCTCCTCTGCACCCTTTCCATAGCTTCCACATCCTTCCTACAATGCGGTGACCAGAACTGCACGCAATACTCCAGGTGCGGTCTCACCAGAGTTTTGTACAGCTGCAGCATGACCTCGTGGCTCCGAAACTTGATCCCCCTACTAATAAAAGCTAACACACCATATGCCTTCTTAACAGCCCTATTAACCTGGGTAGCAACCTTCAGGGATTTATGCACCTGGACACCAAGATCTCTCTGTTCATCTACACTACCAAGAATCTTCCCATTAGCCCAGTACTCTGCATTCCTGTTACTCCTTCCAAAGTGAATCACCTCGCACTTTTCCGCATTAAACTCCATTTGCCATCTCTCAGCCCAGCTCTGCAGCCTATCTATGTCCCTCTGTACCCTACAACATCCTTCGGCACTATCCACAACTCCACCGACCTTAGTGTCATCCGCAAATTTACTAACCCACCCTTCTACACCCTCTTCCAGGTCATTTATAAAAATGACAAACAGCAGTGGCCCCAAAACAGATCCTTGCGGTACACCACTAGTAACTAAACTCCAGGATGAACATTTGCCATCAACCACCACCCTCTGTCTTCTTTCAGCTAGCCAATTTCTGATCCAAAGCTCTAAATCACCTTCAACCCCATACTTCCGTATTTTCTGCAATAGCCTACCGTGGGGAACCTTATCAAACGCCTTACTGAAATCCATATACACCACATCCACTGCTTTACCCTCATCCACCTGTTTGGTCACCTTCTCGAAAAATTCAATAAGGTTTGTGAGGCACGACCTACCCGTCACAAAACCGTGCTGACGATCTCTAATGAACTTATTCTTTTCAAGATGATTATAAATCCTATCTCTTATAACCTTTTCCAACATTTTACCCACAACCGAAGTAAGGCTCACAGGTCTATAATTACCAGGGCTGTCTCTACTCCCCTTCTTGAACAAGGGGACAACATTTGCTATCCTCCAGTCTTCCGGCACTATTCCTGTCGACAATGACGACATAAAGATCAAGGACAAAGGCTCTGCAATCTCCTCCCTAGCTTCCCAGAGAATCCTAGGATAAATCCCATCTGGCCCAGGGGACTTATCTATTTTCACACTTTCCAAAATTGATAACACCTCCTCCTTGTGAACCTCAATCCCATCTAGCCTAGTAGCCTGAATCTCAGTATTCTCCTCGACAACATTTTCTTTCTCTACTGTAAATACTGACGAAAAATATTCATTTAACACTTCCCCTATCTCCTCTGATTCCACACACAACTTCCCACTCCTATCCTTGATTGGCCCTAATCTAACTCTAGTCATTCTTTTATTCCTGATATACCTATAGAAAGCCTTAGGGTTTTCCCTGATCCTATCCGCCAATGACTTCTCGTGTCCTCTCCTTGCTCTTCTTAGCTCGCCCTTTAGATCCTTCCTGGCTAGCTTGTAGCTCTCAAGCGCCCTAACTGAGCCTTCACGTCTCATCCCAACATAAGCCTTCTTCTTCCTCTTGACAAGCGCTTCAACTTCTTTAGTAAACCACGGCTCCCTCGCTCGACAACTTCCTCCCTGCCTCACAGGTACATACTTATCAAGGACACGCAGTAGCTGCTCCTTGAATAAGCTCCACATTTCGATTGTTACCATCCCCTGCAGTTTCCTTCCCCATCCTACGCATCCTAAATCTTGCCTAATCGCATCAGAATTTCCTTTCCCCCAGCTATAATTTTTGCCCTGCGGTATATACCTGTCCCTGCCCATCGCTAAGGTAAACCTAACCGAATTGTGATCACTATCACCAAAGTGCTCACCCACATCTAAATCTAACACCTGGCCGGGTTCATTACCCAGTACCAAATCCAATGTGGCATCGCCCCTGGTTGGCCTGTCTCCATACTGTGTCAGAAAACCCTCCTGCACACACTGGACAAAAACTGACCCATCTAAAGTACTCGAACTATAGTATTTCCAGTCGATATTTGGAAAGTTAAAGTCCCCCATAACAACTACCCTGTTACTCTCGCCCCTGTCGAGAATCATCTTCGCTATCCTTTCCTCTACATCTCTGGAACTATTCGGAGGTCTATAAAAGACTCCCAACAGGGTGACCTCACCTCTCCTGTTTCTAACCTCGGCCCATACTACCTCCGTAGACAAGTCCTCAAACGTCCTTTCTGTCGCTGTAATACTCTCCTTGATTAACAATGCCACACCCCCCCCCCTCTTTTACCATCTTCTCTGTTCTTACTGAAACATCTAAATCCTGGAACCTGCAACATCCATTCCTGCCCCTGCTCTACCCATGTCTCCGAAATGGCCACTACATCGAGATCCCAGGTACCAACCCATGCTGCAAGCTCACCCACCTTATTCCGGATGCTCCTGGCGTTAAAGTAGACACACTTTAAACCAGGTTCTTGCTTGCCAGTGCCCTCTTGCGTCCTTGTAACCTTATCCCTGACCTCACTACTCTCAACATCCTGTACACTGGCACTACAATTTAAGTTCCCATTACCCTGCTGAATTAGTTTAAACCCCCCCCGAAGAGCACTAGAAAATCTCCCCCCCAGGATATTGGTACCCCTCTGGTTCAGGTGAAGACCATCCTGTTTGTAGAGGTCCCACCTACCCCAGAAAGAGCCCCAATTATCCAGGAAACCAAAACCCTCCCTCCTGCACCATCCCTGCAGCCACGTGTTCAACTCCTCTCTCTCCCTATTCCTCGCTTCGATATCACGTGGCACGGGCAACAACCCAGAGATAACAACTCTGTTTGTTCTCGCTCTAAGCTTCCACCCTAGCTCCCTGAATTTCTGTCTTAAATCCCCATCTCTCTTCCTACCTATGTCATTGGTGCCTATGTGGACCACGACTTGGGGCTGCTCCCCCTCCCCCTTAAGGATCCCAAAAACACGATCCGAGACATCACGAACCCTGGCACCTGGGAGGCAACATACCAACCGTGAGTCTCTCTCGTTCCCACAGAACCTCCTGTCTGTTCCCCTACTATGGAGTCCCCAATGACTAATGCTCTGCTCCTCTTCCCCCTTCCCTTCTGAGCAACAGGGACAGACTCTGTGCCAGATACCTGTACCCCATTGCTTACCCCTGGTAAGTCGTCCCCCGCAACAGTATCCAAAACGGTATACCTGTTGTTGAGGGAAACGGCCACAGGGGATCCCTGCACTGCCTGCTGGTTCCCTCTCCTTCCCCTGACGGTAACCCATCTACCTACTTCTTTTACCTGAGGTGTGACTACCTCCCCATAACTCCTCTCAATAACCCCCTCCGCCTCCCGAATGATCCGAAGTTCATCCAGTTCCCTAACGCGGTTCTCGAGGAGCTGGAGTTGGGTGCACGTCCCGCAGATGCAGTCAGCAGGGACACTCTTGGCGACCCTTACCTCCCACATTCTGCAGGAGGAACATACAACTGCTATGTCCAGACTGGCCAAGAGAGTGTGGGAAAATGGAGCACTGACACAGAACACAAAAGTCCAAGTGTATCAAGCCTGTGTGCTCAGTACCTTGCTCTACGGCAGCGAGGCCTGGACAATGTACGTCAGCCAAGAGCGACGTCTCAATTCATTCCATCTTCGCTGCCTCCGGAGAATACTTGGCATCAGGTGGCAGGACTGTATCTCCAACACAGAAGTCCTCAAGGTGGCCAACATCTCCAGCTTATACACCCTACTAAGCCAGCGGCGCTTGAGATGGCTTGGCCATGTGAGCCGCATGGAAGATGGCAGGATCCCCAAGGACACATTGTACAGCGAGCTCGTCACTGGTACCAGACCCACCGGCCATCCATGTCTCCGCTTTAAAGACGTCTGCAAACGCGACATGAAGTCCTGTGACATTGATCACAAGTCATGGGAGTCAGTTGCCAGCGATCGCCAGAGCTGGCGGGCAACCATAAAGGCAGGGCTAAAGCGTGGCGAGTCGAAGAGACTTCGCAGTTGGCAGGAAAAAAGACAGAAGCGCAAGGAGAGAGCCAACTGTGTAACAGCCCCGACAACCAATTTTATCTGCAGCACCTCTGGAAGAGTCTGTCACTCTAGAATTGGCCTTTATAGCCACTCCAGGCACTGCTTCACAAACCACTGACCACCTCCAGGCACTTACCCATTGTCTCTCGAGACAAGGAGGCCAAAGAGGAAGAAGGACTGTGGAGAGGTGGGAAGCAGAGGCTCGAACCTTTCCTACATGATGGCAGCAAAGCTTGAAGGAAGGATACTGTGTGCTACCATCAGGCACTTATATTTGGACGGTTAAAGAGCAACATTGATTAAGCTTATTAAAGGTCTGATTTCTTGGCCAGGGAAGATGAAAGGTGTGAGGAGACCATAAGAGAGGATATCAGATTTACCATAATTGTCGTGCTGTTCCAGCATCAGAATTTGAGTTTGCAGTAAGCAATAGCTAATTGTTTTCAAATTTTGAAGAGCTTGCCTGGGTGGAACGGGAATCCTTTCTAAGGTGATTTATTTAGAAGATGCAGTGATTGATTGTCAGAAGTACACAGTGTGTATAGTGTCACAAAAATGAGCTATGATGAATGATGGCTTTTTAATCCACTGGCTGGAAACCTGAATTAAATTTTTTTTAAAAGAAACTGAGAAAAGGTGACTCTATACTAAGCAGCTAAAAATGGCCACCCCAATTTGCATCACTGTACTCCACATTCCAATGCATTGGTTTGGAGACGGATTGTCTGCATAGACCCATCAAGAACAATGACTTGGGGAATCTGAGTGAACTACCTATCCTGTTCCCATTAGCAAGGCATCAAGGCCATCACCTGAATATTAAACTGGTGGAGATGAACCACTCAGACCTAATCATTTGAATAATGGGACACTGGTTGTGAGAAGGGAATTCCTAGACATGGACCAATTAAGCTGCAAGAGGGAATACACAATGATAATCACCATGCTTGAATCACTGAGCGACGATCATGTGACAGGCCCACCATTTGTGTGCTTAAGCTGGTGTTTTCTCTGCAGCAGCCAGACAAGCAGCTAGATGCTGAGAAGAGAAGGCCCAAATGGGATCCCTCCTTCCGCTCTCTCTCTCTTTTTCCTCCCAATCCACCTTGCAAACTTTGAACCCTGCCTGCTGACCATGACCAAATAAGCATATCCCTGCTGCAGAGACCCCTTGAAAGAAATCAGCCACATTGCTGTCTCACCAAATCAGCTGTCCACATCTTCACACCGGAAGCATCAGGAACACCAAATGAAAGTCACACAACTACTGAATTCAGCCTGATGCCAGCGGAGTCACCAACCTTCACAAACTGTATACTGCTTTTATTTGTCTGGACTCTAATTCGACCAATCTATCCTTCTCCACCTCATAGCCTACTTGTGTGTGTGTGTGAACTTTGAATGTGTGTGTGAAAGTTGGAGCGTAGTTTATTATTTTACTTGGATCAGTTTAAGTACAATAAAGCTAACCTCTTTCTTTGTTAAACTCAAGAAATCCTGTTCAATTGGTTCTTTTTATGATCATGGTGCATAAACAGTTAAACTGAATTGGCAAGTATATCCACTTCAAAAAGAAATAAACCTGTTGTGGTCAAACAAGGAAAGGGAAAACAGGGGACCCCTTCGACCCCCTCCTCACCTGATCAGAACAATACATACATTTGTCTTTGACTCATTTCCCGACTGTGATAAGCAAGATCCAGGGCAATAAACCGAAACCAGTACCACACCCATGTTAAACCTGTATTTCTGCTCTTGTAAAACAAATTTGGAAGTCAAAGCTTTCTATTGTTCCTTTACAAGAATCTGTCATTCTTTTGCTGTGGGGAACAAGCAAGAGATCGATAACCCACTGCTAGTAATACTCCTTGCTGACAATAATGTTGATGATTGTCCCTCTAACCTTTGCCCTCTGTCGGACTAGCAACAGGTCTTGCTCAGTCCAGCTCTTCTGCTCCTCTCAACCCACAGCAGCATCACTGAATTCAGTAATTTGGTGGAGGCAGAGATCCAACCTACTTACATTCACTACGCAGCATTCTACCTTGATGCCGAAGCACTAACATTTTCAAAAGTGATGGTAATGTAATGTCAAAAAAGCTTTGCTCCTGTCTTTTTGACATAAAATGTTCTATGACAGATTATTGCATCTTTATCATTGTTACCTTGGCTCAGTGAATAATACTCTTGCTTTCAATTCAGAAGCTTGTAGGTTCAAATTCCATCCCAGGACTTGAGCACTCAAGTGAGACAGCAAGGCACTGTTGGGGATGGTATTGGGTTTCAGATGAGATGTAAAGCTGAGGCCCCATCCACCTACACAAGTGGATGTATAAGTTCACATGGAATGATTTCAAGGGAGAGAAGGGAATTCTCTGTGTGGCCTGGCCAATGGTCATCCATTAACCAACACCACCAAAAGCGATTAGCTGGTCATTCATCTCACCTATCTTTCTGGCTGTGCAGAAATAGGTTGCCGTATTTGAGTACAAAAGCTAACAATGACTACACTTCAATGAATAGTCAATTGTCTGGGAAGCGCTCGAGGACAAAGCACATTCATTCTGTGTACAAGATATTATTAGTACACAGGCAGACAAATCACATTCATGCAGTGTACAAGATATCTGTGGTATTCATGGAGATATACATATATTTTTACTTCTGCTTTACAGCTGTGTCCAAGCCAAATGGTAGCGTCAAGGAGACCTCTGTATGGTTTGCTATTCTAGCGCCCCAAGCAGTAACACACAAGAACAAGGCATCTCTCCAAGACATTTACTGTTTATTCTACAGTATTCTAAAACAAGTTATGCAAACACATTCTCCAGTTACATAAATAAATTAACTTTCGTTACATAAAAAACAGTATATTACAACTATTTCAAATGACTACATTTCAGAAAATCTTATGGAAAAGGATCAACCATTTTGACAATGTTGCAATCGAAGTCTGAAATATTTATTTAATTACTAAAATGTCCAGTTACAATACAAAAACAACTCATTGAATTTACAGTCTGAAAGCTTGCTCTCTCTATTGCATCTAAGATTGAGGTGAAAGGTACAGTAATGGGAACGAGAATTTTGGGGGGGGGGTGCGAGGGTGTAAGAAAACAGCACCTGCTTGAGCAAATAATATTAAGTCTGAGAGTGAGAGTTGCTGCACTAAACTATGAGTTAACTTTCCAAAATTAAAACTTCACAGTCAATCAAAACATGAATGTGAAAAATATACCAGCTTTGTATTAAAATAAGTCTGAAACAAACTGTACCAGCTGAATATGATTTTGCAACTGATCCAAGTTAGCCAATGCAACACTGCAAGGGACAATGATTGGTTGCAGTAGTTATAGGTTCCTTTGGAAGGGTAAGCTGGATGGGCCAAATGACCTCCCTCATCTACATTTATCTTTGTAAAGTCTAGTTTATTGATATAGTGCATGCCAGGGAGCAGTGGTCAAGTCTGCAGGTCCCAAGTGCATGGAGTCAAGTTTTTGTCACTGTTATATTTGGAAATGAAATAATGATGATCCCTAACCAATGGAGAAGACAATGTAAGCTTTAAAGTGTGCGAAACGCTGTTCACACTCAGCAGCTTTTCCCAGTGCTTCTCATGGATTTCCTTGAATTCATTGGTGGGGAATATCTACAAAATGTACCTTTCCACTCTCATCTGGTGGCATTGAGTAAATGCAGAATAGAGCTCCCACTGTCACCAAATGTAGCTCTTAGTCCAACTCAGAGGAACTTCCTATGCACTACCACGTGTGACATTTATCTAACCTAGCAGCGCTGGTGCTACCTATGATGTGGACTGTCAAATTAGTGATCAGTTATCTATTGTGAATTTTAAATGAAACTCTTGTACGAGCACTGTACAAGTTAGTGGAGTAAAAACCAGCCACAAACTCCCAGTTTTGAAGTTATATATAAAAAATGGAGGCCAAAATTAGATTAGTTTTGTTTACAGTATTCCAAGATAAAGCTATTGCTGTCAAGCAGTCCTTTAACAGCTATCACAGTGTTACACAAACACCCTCCCCACCCAATCTGTGCCGGATTAAAAGCCAGTCCTTAAATTGGAGAGACATTGTTACAAACCAGTGAAAAGTGCCCAGATTGGTAATGGCAAAATCAGCTGCTGTTACTGTTTGAAACACCAGCCTCCACCAAGACCTTGCAAAAACTGTTTTTGTTTTCAGATCAGGTGTTCTGAAAGCAAGTCGTGCTGTCGATGTGTAAGAGGTGCCTTTCTTATTGCCACTGGGACTATCAGACAGACTGAACAATCTCACTCTCTCACTGGCGACTGTCAAGACTCTTTAGTGAGCTACCCTGCCCCCACTCCCCCCATGACTCTGAATTTTGTTTGTTGCACATTTTATCTTCCTGTGAGGATCATTTCCCAAGTTGTACATTTTGTAATAATATTAGAATATATAAAATGATACCTAACTTTGGTCTGAACTTTTTGACAATTATACATACCAAACGCATGTGCATAACATCAAGTTACTGTACACAACTATTTAAAGAGGACACTACTGCCTTGAAAAATTGTCTTGCAAGTCAATTTCCAAGAGATTTGGATCACATCTTCTGAAGTTGGAATTTGGAACAAAACACATTACAAATTCCATGATACTTCTATCATGTTGATTTGATACCATTCTGAATTGCAAAATGACTACAGTTCATTTAAAATGAGCAAGCAAATTAAAAAAATTACATCAACTTTCAAACAGTTGAATTAACTGAACAATCAAAACTATACTATTAATATCCTACTCTCATTTGAGACTTTCTTGAAGTCTTTTATTGCGCACACCTCTTTTAAATTATTTAAGAGACTGGAAGAGTAGTGTTGTACAGCCCATGATAGGTTTGTCTCAATGCAAGAGATAACATATAATATACAATCCTGAAAGGTGTTTATTTATCTAGGACTTCTCTACACTGGGATCCATTTTATTACCACCCTGTGGCCTGTGCTAAGAGTGGCTAAGTGGTTAGCACCACAGCCTCACAACTCCCGTGACCTGGGTTCGGTTCTGGGTAGTGCCTGTGTGAAGTTTGCAAGTTCTCCCTGTGCCGTGTGGGTTTCTGCCGGGTGCTCTGGTTTCCTCCCACTGCCAAAGACTTGCAGGTTAATAGGTAAATTGGCCATTGTAAATTGTCTCTCGTGTAGGTAGGTGGTAAGGAATGTGGGATTGATGTAGTAGGGAATATGGGATTAATGTAGGATTTGTATAAATGGGTGGTTGATGGTCAGCACAGACTCATTGGGCCAAAGGGCCTGTTTCAGTGCTCTATGACTGCTGCCTAAATTAAACACAAGAAGAATTATTCACGACTGGTGTCATTAGTGTGTTACAATATTCCTCTCTCTGGCCTTCTGGGATTAGTTTTGCAAACCTTCACTCACAGCATTTGAAGACACCATGTTGTAAATTAGCTGAGTACTGGCTGGTTGGGCCAAATGGCCTGTTTCTATGCCGTATATCCTATGTTTTACTAAACTATACCTCAGCTACGCCAGTAGTGATGGAAGGTACTCTGTCATGACATTGCAACATCCAAGTCTTCAATTAGTCCTCTGCTTCAGTCTAAACCGGGCAGCAATGGAAAGATTTATGCCGCCTGCTGGATGACTATAGTTTGAGAAAGGGTAAGGCATTTTTTAAACTGCAAAGGATTGGGCAAAAAGTGGTTAAACTTTGACTAACTGGTGATACAAGCCTCTTGAGGCCTGTGTTGTGATGTGGAGTCAAAAACCATCTCATGCAGTCTGCCTGTCCTGCACTTCCCGGTACAGTGCAGGCAACCGACCATATGATTTGATGAAAACTGTAATGTACCATGCTTCATTCCTCCACTGCTCTGTGCTGCTGTACTACACCATTTCTGTCATTTAGAGTCAGACGTTGGTTTTTCAAGTACCAAATGTCTTTATCTGTGGACTTTTCTAAAAATGAAAAATAGAATAATTCTGCAGTCCTTGACCTGTATTGTTCATGGAAACTACATGGATCTTTTCCAGGAGGTTAATAGTATTGTTTGAAGGATTTAATTTCCAGCAGATGTAGCTGTGGAGTTGGTCTGGCTGAGGAAAGGAACTCTCTTTAAATCTGCAAACATAATATTATTTTTCCCCTGCTGCACACTCTTCTGCATGTAACTTATCCTTGTGCTCAGGACGGAGTTTGAACTCCATCTAAAACCGCAAGTGAGAGAGAAGAATAATCTCCAGGAGAGAGAGTGGAGCAAGTGAAAAAGAATAAGATATTGGAAAGTGAGGGACAGGATAGGCTGAGAAGAGAGTGAGGGAAGTGATAGTGACAATAGAGCATCCCCAATTTTAATCACGACACAATTGGTGGCCATGCCTTCAGATGCTTAGGCCCTAAGCTCCCTCCCTAAACTTCTCTGACTCTCTACCTCTCTTTTCCCCTTTAAGACACACCCTAAAACCTACTTATTTGACCAAGTTTTTGGTCATCTGCCCTAATATTGTCTGATGTGGCTCGGTGTAAGCTTTGCTTTATAATGCTGCTGCAAAGCACCTTGGGACATTTTATTATGTTAAAGACGCTATATAAATACAAGTTGCTGTTGTTGTTGTTGAGAGTGCGAGGAGAGACAGTGAGAAGAGAGACAGGGAGGAGAGTATGAGAGAGACAAGAAGAGGTGAGACAGAGCCTTTGAGAGAAACTGTGATAGAGTAAGAAAAAGAGCAAAGAAACAGAGCAGGAAGTAAAGAGAAAATGAGAATAGGAAAACATGAGTACTTCTAAAATTTTAAGCAAATTGTTCTGTTTATTTTATGGTGCTAAAGGCTTGAAATGTTTCTCTATCATCCCAGTCCCAGGACATCACTGCAGGAGTTCCTCAGGGTAATGTCCTAGGCCCAACCTTCTTCAGCTGCTTCATCAATGACCTTCCCTCCTTCATAAGGTCAAAAGTGGGGCTGTTCGCTGATGATTGCACAATGCTCAGCACCATTCACAACTCCTCAGATACAGAAGCAGCCCGTGTCCAAATGCAGCAAGACCCGGACAACATCCAGGCATGGACTGATAAGTGGCAAGTAACATTCGCACCACACAAGTGCTAGGCAACAACCATCTCAAACAAGAGAGAATCTAACCATCTCCCCTTGAGGTTCAATGGCATCACCATCGCTGAATCCCCCATGATCAACATCCTAGGAGTTACCATTGATCAAAGACTGAACTGGATCAACCACATAAATACTGTGGCGACAAGAGCAGGTGAGAGGCTGTGAATTTTGTGGTGAGTAACTCACTTCCTGATTCCCCAAAGGCTGTCCACCATCTACAAGGCACAAGTCAGGAGTGTGATGGAATACTCTCCACTTGCCTGGATGGGTGCAGCTCCAAGGACACTCAAGAAGCTCGACATCATCCAGGACAAAGCAGCCCACTTGATTGCCACCCCGTCCACCACCTTCAACATTCACTCCCTTTACCACCAACGCACAGTGGCAGCAGTCTGCACCATCTACAAGTTGCACTGCAGCAACTCACCAAGACTCCTTCGACAGCACCTTCCAAACCCACGACTTCTACCACCCAGAAGGACAAGGGCAGCAGATGCATGGGAACACCATCACCTGCAAGTTCCCCTCCAAGCAACACATCATCCTGACTTGGAACTATATCGCCGTTCCTTCACTGTCGCTGGTTCAAAATCCTGGAACTCCCTTCCTAACAGTACTGTGGGCGTACCAAGGACTGCAGCAGTTCTAGAAGACAGCTCACCACCATCTTCTCAAGGGCAATTAGGGATGGGCAATAAATGCTGGCCTAGCCAGCAACACCCACATCCCATAACGAATAAAAAAAATGAAGCTTGATTTCATTGTTACTGAGTCATAAACAGTGATACTTCAATCATGCTGCCATTGAGGCTAGGAAATTTCATGTGCTCATCAGCTGGGGATAAGTCACTTACTCACATGACAGAATCCACATATCCTAAACATAGTAGCTCAGAGGCTTTTGAGTAACATCAATACACATTACTCCTTTTGTTACTGCATTTTCTGTTCTCTTGCTGGTGACATGCCAACTTGCTTTGCTAAATGATAATTTTCTTTAATCCGCTGACTGGAGATTCGAATTTATATTTTTTGAAGAAATTTAAGAGAGAACAGATGAAGGATGACTTTGTTGGCAGCTAATTTGCAACACTGTATCCTGCATTGCAAGGCCTGTGAGGTGGAGACAAAATGACTGCTCATCCCAGCAAAAACCAAGACCCAGGAAGTTTAAGGGAACTACCTGTTCTTTTTAGCAAGATGAGAAACACTGCTGCCATGTTTGAATCACTGGGTGATTGTCATGTGACAAGTCCATCCCCATCTGTTGTTTTAAACTTGTGTTTTCTCTAAAGCAGGAAGGAGAAGCTTCTGGACTCTGACACGTGCAGACCCAAGTGGGGGTCCCTCTCTCTCTCTCTCTCTCCATTTCAGCTTACAAGATTTGAATGCTGCCTGTTGACTTTGCATACTCCGGCTACAATCAGAAACCCCGTTGAAGGAAATCATGTCCATCACTGTCTCCAAGAGATCTACCTCTTCAAACTAAAAGCCTCAGGACCACCGAATTCAGCTAGAAACCAGCTAAATCAACAAACCCCACAGACAGTTTACATTTTTTTAATGGACTCTAACTCAAGCAATCTACCTCTCCCTACTCTGTAACCTATTTGTGTGTGTGTAAATCTCTAGTCTCTGTGTGTGTGTATGTGTGAAAGTTGGTGTATTATTTGTTATTTTATTAGTTTGGTTTAGATACAATAAAGTTAACCTCTTTCTTTGTTAACTCAAGAAAACCTGTTCAATTGGTTCTTGTTATGATCATAGCAAGTAAGTAATCAAACACCTACTGAATTGGCCAGTACATTCACTTTATGAAAGAATTAAACCTGTTGTGTTCAAACAAGGAGATCGAAAAGAGGGAAGCCGTTCAACCCCTCCTCACTTGACCTTAACACTAGATCTGACTCTTTATGGTCCGTGACAGCTCCCTTCAATTCTTCCTCTTGATACCAAAAGTTTATTTTTTAATTTTATTTTTTTCTTGATCGATTTCCTAATCTTAAACTCAATGTAACAGTTTTTGGCAAGAAACCTTTTAACTTGTACAATTTCAATTAAAGCCCTGCACACCACACAGCAAGTGAGGTGCTGATAAACAACTAAGGGGTACTTTCCCAAGGCTTGCTCAATGTGAGTGTGGCTTAGGGATGGAGCTGATTCTGTAATAAGTGCTCCTGTTCAGTGTTGTTCTACACTAGGAGCAAGGCCTTGCAAAATTAGTCCTATGTGACACTATCTTCAAGAGACCTGCTGTAAAGAAGATACAACAGTGCAGTTTAGTCATTTCATTGGAACTGACCCATAAAGCATTTTAAGGAGTGATGAGTTACTCACAACAAATATTCACATGAGGATCCCAATCCAAGGTTTGAAAGTTGCTTGTCTTTTTATTTGTAACGTTAACCTGTTCCCTTCCACCAGCAAGTCTTCTCTGATGGAAGGTCATATTTGATTTGAAACAGTGATGTGTAAAATTTCTAATTTCATTTCAATCTATCTGCCTCTTCTGCTTACCAACAGACAGAAGAAAGAAAGACTTGCATTTATATAGTGACTTTCAAACCCTCAGGATGTCACAGAACATTTTAGATCCAATGAAGTGCATTTGAAGTGTCGTCACTGTTGTAATGTGGGAAATGCAGCAGCCACTTTGCACACAGCAAATGTCCCAAAAACAACAATGTGACAATGACCAGATAGTCTGTTTACTCGTCATATTTGTTCAGGTATGAATATTGAACAAGACACCAGCAAGAACTCCCACGCGCTTCTGCAAAATAGTGGCAAAGAATTTTTTTACATCCACCAGAGAGAGCATTTAGCATCACATCCAAAAGATGGCACCTCTGACAGTGCAGCACTCCATCAATACTCAATTATGTGCTGAAGTCTCTGGAGTGGGACTTTAACTCATGACCTCATCAAAAGCTTGGAGGCTTTAAGAGTTAAATGATCACTTTTGTTTTACTGCATTAAATGTACCCATCTGTCTGACATTAAGACAGAGTAAGAACATTTCTGTTCTCCAGAGCTCATTACATTGAATATTTGATCTTTCTTTCCTTATTAACCAGCTTATCTCACCTTTAAGCTTGAAATCAAAATAAAAATATTTGAATTTAACGAAGAATGAAGTTTTTTAAAATCATTTAATTTTTCTCTCTTGAAGATAAAACTAGTGATTATTAGTTGAGTTAGATTTCTCATTCTGTGCGTTTGATTAATGATTATAGCTAATATAAATCTTAAATAGTATACTGACTTGTAAGGCTCTCTTGATGGTAAACCAAGTGAGTAGCTGAGCCATCCAGACCGGGAAGGTTGATAATTCAATCACATGTCTGTGCTGAGTTGGCTAATCCCAGTTGGGGTGGTGATCAATGCTACATTTGATTTCTGAGCCAATTAGCCAAAAATCTCATTCCTAATCATGATATATTAACCCTTGCCAGGTGTGCGCAAGTGAGAACAGGAAAAAGTTTGGCAATGGATCTCTTCTGTCATCAGAATAATTGTAGAGACTCATAAATGGACAACGGCCAGTTGGACAATAATAAAAGCAAAATACTGCAGATATATTAGGCCAGTTGGACAAGTTTGACTGGTGTCTACGGAACCACACCCGAGCAAGGTGCCAACATGTTCACTCGTGAAAGAGGGAAGTGAGGACAAAATGAATTTGTTGGACTTTGACAGGCTCATGGTGGTTATTGCCATCAGTGCACGTTTGATGGATGTCTTGCTGGAGTGATCCCAGGCTTGCTTTTGGCAAAATGGATCTGTTCTTCATGGGTCTATTTACATGAAGGTGGCAACAATTGACTAAATTCTGCAACATCCCTAAAAACTGAGTTTGAAGCCAAGTGACAGGATCAATTGGCACACAACAGACACTCCTGTGCACATGGAGTCACCCAGTAACACTCCCAGCCATCTGATGCATAGCCATTGGCAGTCATCAGGCCTTTTGCATTCCTTTTTTGTTTTGTCAATTATTGAACCTCGCGAAGGGTCATTGTTGGTCCTGTAAGCTTGTGAGTCCACTATTATCAAGCAAAAATTATTGCTTAGTGAAATAGCTTTCACAGATGCTGCAGAATTTGGTCACTCCTAGACAATTTAGAAGTGAAATCAGGAAGCACTTTTCAAACAAAGGGTTACTGTAAATCTGAAACTCGCATCCTCAATGGCTGCTGGGCCAATGAAACATTCAAGATTGAGATTGGTAGAATTTTTGTTGGTTAAGGGTATCAAGATAATCGGAACAGTGGCAGTTGAGGTACAGATCCGCCATGATCTAATTGTGTGGCAGAACAAGCTCCAGAGGCTGAATTGTATCTCTAAAATTGTGAGATGCATCATGCATGATTATTCTGTAGTCTCTACTCCCAGAAAACACTTAAAAGTTCAACTTTAACACCAGTAAAAAGGAGCCAAGATTTCAATAGTGTTACAGAATTCATCAAACTGCATGGAAGGGATACTTGTAGAGTTTAGGGATGCATGGAATAATTTGCCAACATTATGGGCTGAAATTTATGGTCCTGCCACCAAAATCAGCAGGCGGGCAAAAACAATGTGTCGCGCAGCCACTGCGATATTAAGCACGGCGGCTCATTTAAATATCCAGGGTGGACCGCCCACCCTGATGACGTGGAGGGGCGGGCTGTCTGTCCCCGGCAATGATGTCAGCTGCCTTTGTGCAGGCGCTGATGCCATTTTTAAAGGGCTTTGATTCCCACATTTCCATTTAAATATTTAAAGAGAGATTGAAGGAAAAAAATTAAAAACATTTATTTTGCCCCTCTCCCACCACTCCAATAACCATATAATTAATTACTTGCCCTCTACCCCCCAAGACACTTATCTTGTCCACTTGACTTTCCCCCTCAAAGTGCTTAAACCTTAAACTATAACCCTTCCCACCATCCCCTACACCAATGATACTACTTTGACCCCGCTCCCCTCCCCTCCCGGGCACTGAGAAACTTAGCTGCTCCCCACCTCCCCACCAGTGTTCTGTGTTGCGCCTCGGTTCTCCGGATGGGGATCCGAAGGTGCAGGAATGCCGGCCACCGGCACAAAGATCGCACCAGAACTGATGGCAGG
Organism: Heterodontus francisci; assembly: GCF_036365525.1. Lineage (NCBI taxonomy): Eukaryota > Metazoa > Chordata > Chondrichthyes > Heterodontiformes > Heterodontidae > Heterodontus > Heterodontus francisci. Next base: position 34,460,818 of record NC_090381.1, on the reverse strand, counting down.
AGCATAACGGTAATTAATTAATTTATTTATTTACATTAATTGAAATATTTAAATTGGGCTCCCGTCCCGAGTGGTGACGGAGGGTTGCCACGAGGCCTAGCCGCTGCTGCCAGCAATATCGGGCTGGGCCTTCCCAGCATCAAGGTCCATGGCGGGCCTCTCCTGGAGGCATTTTCCGGCACTCCTTGCCCCCCACAGTCGCGACCCCCGAAATCGGGGGGGGGGGGGGGAGTCCGTAAAATTCAGCCCCATGTACGGCCTCACCCTAAACTTCTGTCTTAGTTCAGAGATGAATCAGGTGTGAGGATGTCTGGGTTCACCTTTATTTCAGGAAAAAGTAGGACTTCAGGATTTAGCTGACGGTTTGTGACAACCAGCAAATCAATTAGCATCAAGTAAGAGGAGAAATGAAACAACATGCTTAAATGACGGGCAAGTGAAGTACTTTAAACACAATTTTGTGCAAATACAAACAATGAATGGGATTGAACGAGTGTTCTGCTGTTGACATCCCATTCACTGAGAAATAGATCTGTTGGTTTGTCAGATTGTACTGGGAACACACAATGTAATTGACCACAATTAGCAGATTTCCAGGTGATGTGAACAATTCCATCTAAAACATAACCTGAATTGTCAATCGGTGATTATCTTGCAACACTACAGCAGAGGATGAAATTTAAACTCTCTCCTTGTATTAGTTGCCAGGAGTCAAGGCGAGTCCCTCCAGTCAACTCATGCATTTAATAATAGCTGTTGTTATTCTCAGCCAAAGCCAGATGCTATGGTAATCATTCCAGATATGTGGCTTTCGTGCAGTAGCTTGCCTGAACGTGTGGAAGGCTCCCAACATTGCTGGGCTGAGAGGCCAGTGATTGGGACTGCTCTTGAAACAGGACTGAAAGGTTATTCTTTTTCACTGTAGTGGCACAGAACAATCACTTTGCTGTCTTTGTCTTTTGTGGGTCAGTGTTGAATGCGAGTCCCTTCGTTTCCCTTGTTGGCAGTGGGTGAAGCCTGGAGGTTCGTCTGCAACAAAACAGGCAATGCAAGGTGTTAGTCATCTCACTCAGAGCAGAAGTCCTGCAGAAACCATTAAAGCACTTTACTCTCACCACGAACACAACAAGCCTCCAGCTTTATATTTAATGAAGAGAATAGTGAACACATGAAATTGGATACATTAATTGAAAGAATCAGATTTATCGCACACAAGTAATTTTTTGGGAAATGTTAGGAGTGATATTTATAATGGGGAACATTCCATTATACAATTTAAAATGTAACATAGATCGAGTCATTTTTTTTTACTAAAATGAATGATCATTGTGCCTTATGAGTGACACTTGCCAGGTCAGAAAAAGAAATTGGATACGGAGAAGTGGTTAGTGTCTTCTTTTGAGTTAGCTTTGTCTAAGTGGGAGCACTTTCATATCTGAGTCAGAAGGTCATGGATGCAGGCCCTGGTGCTGAGACTTGAGCACGTAGCCTAGGCTGACAATTGAGTGTGGTACTGAAGGAGATCTGCACTCTCAAAAATGTCATCTTTCAGATTAGATGTTAAACCAAAATGCCAGTGACCCTTTCAGGTGGGCATAAAATATCCACTGGCTCAATTCGAAGAAGAACAGGAATTTCTCTCAGCACCCTGGCTAACATTTCTCCTTCAACCAACTGAAGCAAATTATCTTGTTATTATTGCAATGCTATTTATTGCACCTTGCTGTGTGCAAATTGCCTGCTACATTTCCTACAAAACAATGGGGACCACACTTTTAAAATACTTCATTGTTTTGTAAAGCATTTTGGGATGTCCTGAGGACATGAGCTGCTGTAGAAATGCAACTCTTTTCTTTTTCTTTCTTGGGAATTTTGTACTTTTCAAGGCGTAAATTTTAGATTTGAGGGATGGAACATTTTCCATTTCCAGCTCCAGTGTATCATGTTGTTTGAAAGATAAAGCTTCCTCTACTCTACCACAACAAACTTTATCAGACCAACCTCAAAAGATTAGCCACTTTCGTACAGTTGTAGCAATTTTGTGTTTTCCAGACCTGGCCATCTTGTGGTCTCTTCAAGATTATCAAAGGGTGCTAATTGGAGGCAGTTTGCCACTCTAAGCTCTTGCTCATTATTGAGACTCCTGGATTTGGACTGCCCACATCATTTCACATACACCCTTGCAGTCAATAGACAAAGGAAACTTCCATTCCTCAGTTTTGGTTAGATTTGAACCCAGGTCCCAGCAGTAAACAGCCAACCCATCATAGTACCCAATCCACAGCAATAATCTGATGAACAATTGAGATGGATTGAATATAAAACAGAAAACACCTTATACATAAAGTGATGAATAGTTTCTGTGTAGAATAACGGACAGCTAGGAGTCGAGACTGGGCTTAATTTCATTGCGGGATTGCAATGTTGTCTTAAAAAATGCGAGCAAAGCTGAAATAAGGCCTCAAATTACACTGGAGCGGTAATCACTGGAAAAGATATGTGTGAGTTCAGTTAAGATGTTCTCTTCATATACTGGCTGAATGGGGCACACTAGATATCACTCAACCTCTGTAGCAGGTTGTGTGATCTGTATTATGAGGAATCCCTACTTCACAAGCTGGCAAGCCTGTCTTTTAAAGTACATCTCTGTTTTTCCACACATATTTCATGAAGTAATTTTCACAGAAGTTGACATGTTTCAAAAAAAATCTTCAGTTCATGTACAGAAACACATAGGGAGGAATTTTATGCGCTCCCCTGAATTGGGTTAGGAGGTGGGGAGAGCATATAATGGAGCCTATGAACGGCCTTCCTACTCTGCTGCCAATTGAGACCCTTAAGTGGACAATTATTGCCCAATTAATGGCCTCATCCTGCCGCTGCCGGAATTAGCCCTGCATGGGCGGGCCTGTCGCCGCATGAGGAGCACACCAAGCAAAACCATGTGGATTGCTTGCCAATTCCGGAGGGGGTGGGGGTGGGGGGGTCCCTTGTTAAAAGGCACTGAGTGCCTGAATGGGGGACCCAGCATCGGGAAGGGAGGGCTGCTGAGAGCCACCCTCATGCCCTTGCTGCCCACCGTGCGAAATCCCTCCCGCTGAGACTTACCTGGGTCCAGGCCTTGGGTGAGTGCTCCACTGGCAGCAGTCACCACCTCCATGGTGACGCTGCTCCTTGAAAGAGTTGCTGGCCTCTGATTGGCCGGCAGCTCTCAGCAGGTGGGACTTCCGCTGCCGGGGTCCTTGATCCTGTCCACTTAAGTGTCTGTTACATAGATCAGTTTTTTTAATGTAGATTTCTTTAAAGAATTATAGATTTGTCTGTTGTTCGTAGAAAGGTTAACCTTTGATTGTGCACTGGCGCTTGATCCGACAGGTTTTCCCAAGAGGAAGCAATGCAGGGCTCTTGCTGGCTCTTTTGCTGGTGGTTGCGACCCCCCTGTTGCCCAGATAAAATCCCAGCATTAGTTGTTGAAGTGATTCTTTAAATGGCCTTGCAACAATGGTATTACAGCAACTATGTACAGTTAGTTTAGATTTATTATACACTCCGATACAGTGCACACTGGGTCAGCAGTGAACTGACTGCTCATGCTGCTACTGACTAGTGTATGCTTGAGTGTCATGAGCATCCTAAACAGTGTTCTTCATTAGCCCAGTGGTAACTGAAAGCAGGACAAGTTGAATTGGTGATGGAAGAGCTGATATTTATTCAACTGAGTACAGCAAGTGTACCATTGGATCTGTTTTCCACCTAAATGGATACCAGCCTCGCTGTTCCAGACCATTCCTGTTGTACATGTATTTCCTTGTACTTTCAGTAAGTTTGTTAGGGAATTTACCTCATAGATATGAGTGCAAACGTGCATATGAGAAAGATGAACCAAGCTCCCTATTTGTTATGGAAACATACAGCAGGTCAGGCAACATCTGCAGTGAAGACAGACAAGTTAACAATTCGATTATGGACACTTCCTTAACAGCGACAAATGGTCTAGACCCCAAACATTAAATTGTCTGTTCCCTCCTACTGAAGCTTTGCAGCAGTTTCTGCTTCTGTGTCAGATTTCCCACACCTCGCATTTTATCTGCTTTTTTTGTCTCTACTTTTATTTATTCATTCACACGATGTGTGTCGCTGACAAGACCAGTATTTATTGCTTGTCCCTAATTGCCCTTGAGAAGGTGATGGTGAGCCTCCTTCCTGAACTCCTGCAGTCTATGTGGTGTAGGTACACCCACAGTGCTGTTATGGAGGGATTTCCAGGATTTTGACCCAGCGACAGTGTCAGGATGGTGTGTGACTTGGAGGGGAACTTTTTCTTTGTATCTACTCACCTGAATGTATGCAAGAATATTTTTGATAACTGTTACAATTTGGTTCTACTATTGTTCTCTTTGTTTCCTTTCTATTTTATCTTGTCGTGTGCACTGTACATTTTTAGGAATTGTTATCGGACCTACAGAAGCCCTTTAATATCAGATTTAAATGAGCTATCACCTTGTTGTAAAACAGTCCAAGGTGCTTCACAGGAGCATTATCAAATACGTAAGGCAACACTAGGACAGTTGAGCAAATGTTTGCTTTTCAAGATAGGTTTCAAGGAATATTTTAAAGGAGGACAGAGAAGTACAGAGGCAGAGAGGTTTAGGGAGGGAATTGCAAAGCTTAGCACTTAGGCAGCTGAAAGCACAACCACCAATGATGGAGCAATTAAAATCGGGGATGCAGAAGAAGCCAGAATTGGACGCGCGCAGATATCTCATAGGGTTGTAGGGCTGGAGAAGATTACAGAGATAGGGAGTGCCGAGGCCATGGAGGGATTTGAAAACAAGGATGAGAATTTTTTAATTGTTGCTTTGTCAGGCCGGGAGGTCAGCAAGCAGAGTGGTAACAGGTGAACAGGACTTAGTGTGAGTTAGGATATAGACAGCAGAGTATAGCAGAGCTCTCAGACTAACCTCCATCAATCATCCCTGTTTGTCAGTTTGATATTAATAACAGGATGTTTTCTTTGTAGGACACAAGAAAAAAGTGTCAACAGGGTTTTATTTCCCCACAAGCAAGAAATTCCAGATGGCACAACTCTATTAAGATTTACAGGAGCAATAACACCTGTAGCCTTTCATGTTGAATCGAAACATCAACCTTGCTCTTTGCCTGTCAAATAAAATTCTATTACTGTTCATCCAATTAAGTCCCACTTAAAGCTGTCAGCTTTTATCCTGTTAGCATTGAATCTACAAAGTTTTGAGGCGGCATCAAACATTCTGAAGCTTGTCACGTCAAGTCTAGATCAGAATCATAAACATCACTCCAAGGGACTCAAACCAAAGCTAACATGCAGCCACCGTACGTACATGCAACATGATTCAAAGGCAGATTTTATCAGCCTTCAAGTCAAACCAGTCTCCTTGTTCAAACATGTTAGAAGAGCATCTCGCATGGATACCTAACTTCTAAATAGCTATAATTATGCTAGACTAAATGACAAGTCCACGCGCGGAGGAGGAATGGATTCTGAACAAAACGGCCTTCAATGATAGAGTTTTTCACTCAAAAGTGAGAGGGTAAGGATTTTTAAAGTGACAGCTTGGTTTCGTGGTAGCATCCTTTCCTGAGTCAGAAAGTCATAAGTTCATGTTCCAATGCAGGACTTGAGCACATAATCTAGACTTACACGTCAATGCAGCACTCCAGGGATGTTTCACTGTTGGAGGTGCAGCCTTTCGATGGAGCTGTTAAACAGAGGCCCTGTCTGCCTCAGCAAGGGAACACAAAATAAAAAAAATGTTGGAAATACTCAGCAGGGCTGCTAGCAACTGTGGAGAGCGAAACAGTTAATGTTTCAGGTCTGTATCATTTTCTGTTCCTAATAAGGGAATTCTCCCCATGTCCTTGTTAACATTTATTCCTCAACCAACACCAAGACCGGAATTTTACGTTCCCCCCGCAGGAGTGGGCTGGAGACAGGAGTTCGTAGAATTGAGTGGGAGGCGGGGGGTGCCATTCCCTCTTGGAGGCGGGACTTTCTGCTCCAGAGGGTCGGAAGTCCTGCCCAAGGCCAATGAAGGGCCTGGGCCATGTAAAAGCATAGCCTGGCACAGGTGGGCTCGCCACTGACTTTTTGGCCGGTGGGCAGGACCTCCCATCCAATGTAAAATTCCGGCCCAACAGTTTTACTGGTCGCTATTTCATTGCTGTTTGTGGGACCGTGCTGTGTTGTTTATACTGGATTTTTTTTTCACCAGCATTACTAAAGACAAAAGTATATGGGTAAATGTTCATCAAATGACTGATCTTTATGCTGGGATTCGGACACTAAAGAAAGAAAGAACTTGCATTTATATAGTGCCTTTCATGATCTCAGGACATTCAAAACACTTCACAGCCAATTAAGTATTTTGAAAGTGCAGTGAGTGTCGTAATGTAGGTAAACTGAACAGCCAATTTGTGCACAGCAAGCTCCCTCAACAACAATGGGATAAACAGAACACTAAACCATTTTAGAGCTAGAAATTCAGCTCGGTAACATCCCTGAAGTCGATGCTATGGAAGCCAGAGTCCCTCAGAGTGACATGCACAGCGCTTCCGGCCAATTTCAGCATGGTCCGCATGACACCCATGCTGGGGAGGGCACAGCGCAGGCATGTCCTGCATGTACCAGAAGTGTCCCGAATGGTCAGACCAGGATGTCAAACAGCTGTTCTGGCTCATTTGATGCACATATTTGAAACTTGAACCGCGCAAGTCCACTGAACACATGCGCTATCCACTCACAAAAGAACATGCCTTCAGCTGCAAGAGGGACCTCACACCAGAGTTATTTAAAGGGCCAGCCATCCAACTTGCAGATAAGGTGACTTAGACTAACTTCTGCTGGAGCAAAGTTTGTGGAATTACTGTGGAGTGTTTGTGGAGGTGTAGTGGTGAGTTGCTGGATTTGGCAAGGAGTGTTGCTGCATCCTCACAGGGAGGGCAGAGGATATAGTTACCTGTCCATACAAAGGCTGCAACAGGTAGGGGTGGCTGCTGTTGCAGTGCTTCTGGGTCTGCAGTACAACAGGGAGATGGAGCAGAGACTGTGGGGAAGGGGAGGTCTGTGCGGAGGGAGGAGAAACAGGAGGCCGGGAGGAGGCATTTGGGATGTCTTCACTCTGGACGGGCTGCCAGTGAGCACCTATTCAGACTGCGGCTCCCTTAGGATGGCATCCCTTCGCCACCATTGCTCCATGATACCCCACCTTCCCATTCACCTGCAATGTCTCAACATATCTCTTAGTCAAAATCCTGCACTAAAATCCAGCAACAAAAACCTTGCCATAACATCTTTATCAAACAACATGTTCAATTATGCAAGCAAAAATTAACTATTCCCCCTTGTGCATTTTCGTAGTACTGGTCTTGCAGGTGCCTTTGCCTGTCCTACTGCTCGGACGTAGTACTACTCTAGTGGCTACAATGCGGCTGCTGACTTTTAGTGGGAAATACTGCAGATAGCCTTGCAGGACACCCTGAGGCAACTCTGGGCATTGAGGGCCCAGCTGTGGACTGCACCACCTCGACAAGGAGGACTACATTATGGGCTGGCTGGCTGAGAGCCACTGATGGATGGACAGTGATGGGTGCATGAATGCTATCATCCTGACAGAGGATGTTCGTGCTCCAAAGTGCCACTACCCCAGGGCAGCACCTCAGCAATCCTAGTCATTTGTTTGAGGGCAGATCACTGGACTGCTGTCAGCCTGCGTGTTCTTTTGAGCACTGAGATCGTGGTCATGATGGCAGCAGTCTGAGTCTGCATGGCAGGAAGCATTGATCTCATGACTTCTGTCTGCATTTCCACTGCAACACTCAGAAGTTGAGTGGCTTCCACCTGTGCTGCAATGGAAGCTATGACATAGGCCATCAGATGCTGAATCGTGGGTGGGTCCGTAAGTGTTGTCATGGAGTTGGCCAACACTTAGGCAGTGGGAAGGATGGGCTCCAAGCTCTCTGCGATGCCCTGTGCACACTGGAGCTGGACTCCTCCATGTTCCTTGATAGTGACTGGAGGCTGTCTGGAAGGCCTGACAATATACTAAGCATCTATGTGTGCATGTTCATCAGCATTCTCCCAAATGTCACCACAACAAAGTCCTCATCTGAGGTGCTTGCAGCAGAACTCTTCTGTGATCTCGCCCTCCTGTGAGCTGGAGCAAGAGAAATCCTTTCCCCTGACCTGGCTGCAGGCTGCTCATGCCTGATGATTCACACTGTGCTGTATACTAGCTTCTAAAGTTCATGCACTTCCAGTGACTGAGCTGGTGGCAGTGAGTTTCAGATCGAGTGATGGTACTTCTTCATCAGTGCTGTGGTGTTGCTCTTCCTCCTGCTGGGGCTGATCTGGCTGGGTAGGCAGCATTTCCTGGGTATCTGAAAACATAAAATCAGAAGGAGAGGGTTGCAGTGAGGAAAGGGTGGGTTGGGGCAGAAAGCAAGAGGCTCAAGGTCACACCACCTGCAGCATGCACATCATGCCAGAAAGCAGCATGATGGTGAGGTGGGAGTTAAGAGGCATCAGGCAGGAATGTACTGTTATCCTGAAAGTTCTCAGTGATGCTGAATGCTACAGCTCTGTCACAACCAGCCACATGATGCACAGCACCATCTCCTCCACTGGGCTCAGGGGATGCAGGCGTACCTGTCCCTTGCCGGTTCGGCTTTGCTTCCTTCTTGTGGCCAACCTTATCCTGCAAGAGACAGGGCAGAATGTCAGTGATTGTGTTGAATTGTATTCAGGTCATGTGCCTGCCACAGCTGAACAGCTGGAGATCTGTGGAAGCAGTGGGAGGTGGGTGTCAGACTGGCATCATTGAAAGGTGTGAGGGTACGGTGGAGCATGTGAATGTTAGACATGATTCTTGAGTGCCAGGGAGTACAGCTGGGTGAGTGTTGGGGGTGTGGTGCGTTGAGCAGTATGAGAGGCTGGTGTGGCAACAGATAGGAGATGTCACGTGAAGATGTAGTCACTGGTGTTGACCACTTGCTTGAGGTCATTGAACTTCTTCCAGCACTGTTGTCAGGTCCTCAGGTCCAGACTCCGGGCATTGTCTTCCCTAGCCACTTGCTCCCATTCCCTGCTGAGGGTGATCCTTGAGGGCCTCCTGGACCCCTGCAGAAACATAACCTCTTTCCTCCTGTTAACCGCCATGACTAAGGCCTCCAGCACTGCATCGGTGAACCCAGGAGCCCTCTCTCTTCTCCAGCACTCCATTTGTGCAGTTCCTATTTGCAGCCAGTGTCAGTACAGGCAGTCAGCAGCAGCTTCCTGCCAATGAGTGCAGGTCCCCTTTTAAGAGGGGCCGGCTAACTTCACCATGTGCTAACAATGTACAGTGCTGGGCCTCCTGGTGAGCACTCAACCAAGCCAGCAGCATGGGCCCAGTCAGCCCATGCTGCAGTCATTTAAGTCTGGAGGCAGCAACACATTTGCGTACTGTCTGCCTCAACAGGAACAAACGAGGGGCAGATTGCAAAACAGTCCCCCGACAACCCGCCCCATACCTGGAGCCTTAACAAATTTTAACCCCTAGCATTTTAAGTTGTGGGATAAATATTGACCAGGATACTTGGAGAACTGCCCTGCTCTTCGTCAAATACTGTTATAGGATGTCTTGTATCCACCTGAATGAGCAGAAGGTCCTTGGTTTTAACATTTTATCCAAAAGACAAACTCATTTACTTTTAGTGTCAATATTCATCAATTATACCCACGTCTGGCGAAGCACTGCTATGACATCATGCCTTAATTCAATCTCAAAAGCACTACTCCAAGATATGAATCCATAATCTAGGCTGATATCCCAAAGCAGGACTCAGCCTCGCTGTTGCAGGTACCATCCTTTGCATGAGTTGATAAATCAAGACCTCATCTGCTTATCCTCAGAATAACATTAAAGATCTCATGGGTCTATTTAAATAGCAAGAAGTTCTGGTATTTTGGCCAATATCTCTCCTCCAATCATTAGCATCATAAATAAATTAATTGGTCAATCTTCTTATTGCTGTTTGTAGGATACAGCTGTGAGCAAAATGGCTGCCATTCTTTCCTTCATAATAATGGCCACTGTACTCAAAATTATTAATTTTGTGTGAATTGGTGAAAAACATAAAATGTGTAGAAATGTAAGACTTTGTTTCTGATAGACTGTCTCTTTCCCTCTTCCTCTCTAGTGAATTTTATAATTTATAATAGAGTGAGAGAAAGACCAGTAGTGAGTGTATTAGTTCAAATTATTCTTTTGGGCCTCCTTATCTCGAGAGACAATGGATACGCGCCTGGAGGTGGTCAGTGGTTTGTGAAGCAGCGCCTGGAGTGGCTATAAAGGCCAATTCTGGAGTGACAGGCTCTTCCACAGGTGCTGCAGAGAAATTTGTTTGTTGGGGCTGTTGCACAGTTGGCTCTCCCCTTGCGCCTCTGTCTTTTTTCCTGCCAACTACTAAGTCTCTTCGACTCGCCACAATTTAGCCCTGTCTTTATGGCTGCCCGCCAGCTCTGGCGAATGCTGGCAACTGACTCCCACGACTTGTGATCAATGTCACACGATTTCATGTCGCGTTTGCAGACGTCTTTATAACGGAGACATGGACGGCCGGTGGGTCTGATACCAGTGGCGAGCTCACTGTACAATGTGTCTTTGGGGATCCTGCCATCTTCCATGCGGCTCACATGGCCAAGCCATCTCAAGCGCCGCTGACTCAGTAGTGTGTATAAGCTGGGGATGTTGGCCGCTTCAAGGACTTCTGTGTTGGAGATATAGTCCTGCCACCTGATGCCAAGTATTCTCCGAAGGCAGCGAAGATGGAATGAATTGAGACGTCGCTCCTGGCTGGCATACGTTATCCAGACAACTTAATACATAAGCTGTATGAAGTATTATTAGGGTTTACCAGTATTTGTAAGGTTTACTAATAGTAGTAAGGTTTACAAGTATTGGCAAAGCTTTATTATCATTAGTAGGATGCAGAGAAGCTTCAGGGTGATTTGGACAAGTTGAGTGAGTGGGCTAATGCACGGCAGATGCAGTATAATGTGGATAAATGTGAGGTTATCCACTTAGGTAGCAAAAACAGGAAGGCAGATTATTATCTGAATGGCTATAAACTGAGGGAGGGGAATATGCAGCGAGACCTGGGTGTTCTCGTACACCAGTCGCTGAAGGTAAGCATGCAGGTGCAACAGGCGGTAAAAAAGACAAATGGTATGTTGGCCTTCATAGCGAGAGGATTTGAGTACAGAAGCAGGGATGTCTTGCTGCAATTATACAGGGCCTTGGTGAGGCCACACCTGGAATATTGTGTGCAGTTTCAGTCTCCTTATCTGAGGAAGGATGTTCTTGTTATAGAGGGAGTGCAGCGAAGGTTTACCAGACTGATTCCTTGGATAGCGGGACTGACATATGAGGAGAGATTGAGTCGGTTAGGATTATATTCGCTGGAGTTCAGAAGAGTGGGGGGGGAATCTCATAGAAACCAATAAAATTCTAACAGGACTTGACAGGGTAGATGCAGGAAGGATGTTCCCGATGGTGGGGGAGTCCAGAACCAGGGGTCATAGTCTAAGGATACGGGGTAAACCTTTCAGGACTGAGATTAGGAGAAATTTCTTCACCCAGAGAGTGGTGAGCTTGTGGAATTTGCTACCACAGAAAGCAGTTGAGGCCAAAACATTGAATGTTTTCAAAAAGGAGTTAGATATAGCTCTTGGTGCAAAAGGGATCAAAGGATATGGGGGGAAAGTGGGAACAAGTTACTGAGTTGGATGATCAGCCATGATCATAATGAATGGCGGAGCAGGCTCGAAGGGCCAAATGGCCTACTCCTGCTCCTATTTTCTATGTTTCTATGTAATGTCTATTAGACTCACAGAGTGCAGATTGAAAGCTGAATGTGGAGATTCGAGTTTGGTGAGTGGCAAGTTTGGTGAAGGGCAGAGGTGCACCATTTTTCCATTTTTCCTTTTTTTTTGTACTCTTTTAACCCTCCAGTATTTGGTTCTTGCTTCAGTGCAGTGGAAGGAGCTGTTTGGTGAGTACCTGGTAAGCTGTGACATCATAGGCAAGCAGGTAGGTGATTGGTTTGGGAAAAAGCTACCTGTTTGGTATCTGTTAAGTCATTAGGTCCATTCTAATCCTAACATTTAAAATAGTAAAGGAACTAGTGGTAAGCTTAATAAAATATATTAAAAAATGAAAATAAAATAAATAATTGAATAAAATAATTAAGTAGTTAATTAAGGATGGCAGGACAGGTGATGTGTCACGGCTGCAGCATGTGGGAGCTCCTGGATGCCAGTGTGATCCAGGGCAAACACGTCTGCAGTAAGTGTTTGCGGCTCAAAGAGCTTCGGCTCAGAGTCAGTGAACTGGAGACCGAGCTGCAGGCACTGCAACACATCAGGGAGGGGAAGGTTACCTGGACATTTTGTACCAGGAGGCAGTCACACCCCTTAGCATAAGGTCTTCTGATTTGGTCAGTGGTCAGGGACAGGAGAGTGTGGCTACAGCTGAGGCAGGTAAGGGGACCCAGAGGGCCGGAGTGCAGGAGCCTCAGCCTTTGCGATCATCCAACAAGTTTGAGGTTCTTTCAGCTTGTTTGGATGAGAATGGGGCTGCAGGCTGGATGAGCAACCTGACCATGGCACATGACACAGGAAGCCATTCAAATGGAGGGAGAAAAATGGAATATAGTGGTAGTAGGGGACAGTATAGTTAGGGGGATTGACACTGTTCTCTGCAGCAAAGAGCCAGAGTCCAGATGGCTCTGTTGCCTGCCTGCCTGCTGCCAGGTTTTGGAACATCTGCTCAGAGCTGGAGAGGAACTTACAGTGGGAGGGGGATGATCCAGTCATCGTGGTCCATGTAGGTACCAACGACATAGGCAGGACATGGAAAGAGGTTCTGCATAGTCAGTATGAGGAACTAGGTGCCAAATTAAGAAGCAGAACCTCAAAGGTAATAATAATCTCTGGATTATTACCTGAGCCACGTGCAAATTGGCATAGGGAAAATAAGATTAGAGAAATTGGAAAAAGTGGGTTCCGGTTCGTGGGGCACTTGCACCAGTACTGAGGAAAGTGGTGGCTGTACCTTTGGGATGGTTTACACCTGAACCGTGCTGGGGCTGGTGTTCTAGCCAGCTGCTTAACTAGGGAAGTAGAGAGTGTTTTAAACTGAATAGTGGGGGGAAGATATGGTAAATCAAGGAGTAGAGACAAGGCAAGAGAGGAAGGTATTAATATGGAAAATGATAAACAGACTGTGACAGGAAGGGACAGAGTGTAGAAATCTAAGAGTAAATCAACAGATAAGGCTAGAGGTTACAACAATAATAAAAGGACAAAACTAACGGCTCTGTATCTGAACGCACGTAGCATTCGAAACAAAACAGATGAACTAAGCGCACAATAGAAATAAACAAGTACTATATGATAGCCATTACAGAGACATGGCTACAGGACGACATGGATTGGCTCCTGAATATTGAAGGATACATGACACTTAGGAAGAACAGGAAGCTAGAAAAAGGTGGAGGGGTAGCTCTGTTAATTAATGATGGGCTTAGCGCAATAGAGAGGGATTACCTACATTCAGGAGACCAGGATGTAGAAGTAGTTTGGGTAGAGATGAGAAATCATAAAGGCAAGACGTCACTTGTGGGAGTGATGTACAGGCCACCTAACATTACTCACACTGTAGGATGGGGTATAAAGAAAGAAATAATGGCATCTTGTCAGAAAGGTACAGCGATAATAATGGGGGATTTTAACCAGATAGAGACTGGAAAAATCAGATGGGCAGAGGCAGCCTAGATGAAGAGTACATCGAATGTTTTCAGGATAATTTCTTGGAACAACACATTCTGGAGCCAACCGGAGAGCAGGCTATACTTGGCCTGGTATTGTGCAACGAGATAGGATTACTTAATGACCTCAAGGTTAAGGCGCCCCTAGGTAGTAGCGATCATAACATGATTGAATTTTACATTCAGTTTGAGGGAGAGAAGAGTGGGTCCAAGAATAGTATTTTAAACTTAAATAAGGGCAATTATGGGGGCATGAAAGCAGAGCTAGCTAAAGTGAGCTGGCAAATTAGGTTAAGGGATAGGTCAATAGAGATGCAGTGGCAGACATTAAGGGGATATTTCAGAATACACAGAATAGATACACTTCAACGAGAAAGAAAAATTCCAACGATGGGACCCACCATCCATGGTTAGCTAAAACTGTTAAAGATAATATCAAACTTAAAGAAAAAGCATATAATTGTGCAAAGATGGGAGGTAGGTCAGAAGATTGGACAGAGTATAAAAAAAGAGCAAAGAATGACTAAAAGACTGATAAGGAAGGTAAAATTAGAGTACACGAAACAGCTAGATAGAAATATAAAGACAGATAGTCAGAATTTCTATAGATATTTTAAAAAGTAGAGTTAAAAAAGTGAGCGTTGGCCCTATAGAAAGTGAGTCTGGGGAATTAATAATGGATAATAAGGAGATGGCAGATGAATTGAACAGGTATTTTGCATCAGTCTTCACTATTGAGGATACAAATAACATCCCAGTATTAGCTGTAAGTCAGGAAATGGAAGGGAGGGAGGAACTCAAGAAAATTACAATCACCAGGGAAGTGGTACTGAACAAATTGTTGGAGCTGCGGGCTGACAAGTCCCCAGGTCTTGTTGGACTTCCTCCCAGGGTGTTAAAAGAAGTGGCTAGTGAGATAGTTGATGTATTAGATTTAATTTTCCACAATTCCCTAGATTAGATTGGAAAATAGTGAATGTAACTCCTTTATTCAAAAAGGGAGGGAGACAGAAAGCAGGAAACTACAGGCCAGTTAGCTTAACATCTGTCTTAGGGAAAATGTTAGAAGCTATTATTAAACAAGTTATAGCAGGGCATTTGGAAAAAATTCAAGGTAATCAGGCAGAGTCAACATGGTTTTGTGAAAGGGAAATCATGTTTAACCAATTTATTGGAGTTCTTTGAGGGAGTTACATGTGCTGTGGATAAAGGGAAACTGGTGGAATGTTTGTACTTTGATTTCCAGAAGGCATTTCATAAGGTGCCACATCAAAGGTTATTGCAGAAAATAAAGGCTCATGGTTTAGGGGGTAACATATTGACATGGATAGAAGTTTGGCTAGCTAACAGGAAACAGAGAGTAGGCATAAATGGGTCATTTTCTGGTTGGCA
The DNA here is from genome assembly GCF_036365525.1 of Heterodontus francisci. Taxonomy (NCBI): domain Eukaryota; kingdom Metazoa; phylum Chordata; class Chondrichthyes; order Heterodontiformes; family Heterodontidae; genus Heterodontus; species Heterodontus francisci. The sequence goes on along the minus strand of NC_090381.1, from coordinate 34,445,581 downwards.
AGATGTAACAAGTGGTGTGCCACAGGGATCTCTGCTGGGTCCTCAACTTTTTACAATTTATATAAATGACTTAGATGAAGGGACCAAAGGCATTGTTGCTAAATTTGCTGATGACACAAAGATAGGTAGAAAAGTAACCTGTGAAGAGGACATAAGGGGGCTATAAAGGGATATAGATAGGTTAAGTGAGTGGGCAAAGACCTGGCAAATGGACTATAATGTGGGAAAGTGTGAAATTGTCCACTTTGGCAGGAAGAATAAAAAAGAAGCATTCTATCTAAATGGTGAGAGATTGCAGAGCTCTGAGATGCAGAGGGGTCTGGGTGTCCTCGTGCATGAATCGCAAAAGGTTAGTATGCAGGTAAAGCACGTAATTAGGAAAGCTAATAGAATGTTATCATCTATCATGAGGAGAATTGAATACAAAAGTAGGGAGGTTAAGCTTCAGCTATGCAGGGCATTGGTGAGACCACATTTGGAGTACAGTGTACAGTACTGATTTCCTTATTTAAGGAAGTATGTAAATGTGTTGGAGGCAGTACAGAGATGGTTTACTAGACAAATACCTGGAATGGGCGGGCTGTCTTACGAGGAAAGATTGGACAGGCTCGGCTTGTATCCGCTAGAATTTAGAAGAATAAGAGGCGACTTGATTGCAACATATATGATCCTGAGGGGTCTCGACAGGGTGGATGTGGAAAGGATGTTTCCCCTTCTGGGAGAATCTAGAACTAGGGGTCACTGTTTAACAATAAGGGGTTGCACATTTAAGACAGAGATGAGGAGAAATGTTTTCTCTCAGAGGGTCGTGAGTCTTTTGAATTCTCTTCCTCAAAAGGCTGGGGTATGACACTAGATGCAAGATATGTACACATACATCTATATAATTGTCAACTAATGGTTATCATTCTAGGGGCAGACAATTAAAAATATTGATCATTAAACTCAATTAATAAAAGAAAGAACTTGCATTTATATAGCACCTTTCACAACCTGAGTGTTTTACAGCCGATGAAGTACTTTTGAAGATTTGTTCAAGATTTCTAAGTTTCGATCTGCTACTCATCCTATTTGAACTAATGGAACCAAACATGTATTTTCATCATCAAATTTTCTTTTATGTTAACATTTTGACTGGATTCTCTGAAGAATGTGAAGGCGAATGTTTCCCAATATATATGTAATGTTCTTATTAACATTTAAATTTCAGAGCGAAAATGTTAATAAGAACATAAGAAATAGGAACAGGAGTAGGCCATATGGCCCCTCAAGCCTGATCTGCTATTCAATAAGATCATGGCTGATTGTCAACCTCAACTCCACTTTACCTCCTGATCCCCATATCCCTTGATTCCCTTAGAATCCAAAAATCTATTGATCTCAGTCTGAATATACTCAATGACTTATCATCCACCATCCAATGGGGTAGAAAATTCTGAAGCTTCACAGCCCTTTGAGTGAAGAAATTTTCCTTCATCTCAGTCCTAAATGGCTGGCACCTTAAACTGAGACTCGCCAGCCACGGGAAACTACCTCTTAGCATCCACCCTATCAAGCCCTCTCAGAATCATTCTTCTTCTAAACTCCAGAGAGCATATGCCATTCTACTCAATCTCTCCTTATAGGACAATTTGCTCATCCCAGGAATAAATCTCATGAACCTTTGTTGCACCCACTCTGAGGTAAGTATATCCTTCATGAGCTATCAGATTAAAACTGTACACAGTACTCCAGGTGTGGTCTCACCAAAGCTCTGTACAATTACACCAAAACCTCCTTACTTTTGTACTCCAACTCTCTTGCAATAAAGGCCAAAATACTATTTGCCTTCCTAATTGCTTGCTGTACCTGCATGTTAACTTTTTGGGTTAAAAATTGGTCCGCACCCTTTCTTGGTTGCGGCAGTGACAATTTGGTGCTGCCACTTCATTTACCTGATTATAGAGTAGGGCTGAGCATCACCTGTGCTGCTGTCTACCTCAGTGATTAGCAGGAATCACGAAACTGGAAAGACGTGATCGAGAAAACGTCTACAAATGAAACCGCTCACACACTACAAGGTCTTCACAATGTGTGACATGAGCTCACCGTTACAACCAAATCTGATCTTGTATTACGTAACAACTGTGTTGTCATTCCACACTCATTGAGGAAATGTGCTGTTGATATAGCACATGAAGGACACCAGGGAATTGTCAAAACCAAACAACTCCTTAGGGAAAAGGTATGGTTCCCAGGAATTGACCACATGGTAGAGCACCATATCAATCAGTGTTTGCCATGTCAAGCAACCACAATGTCAAATCTTCTTGATCCTCTCAAGATGTTCAAACTACCTCCAGGACCAAGGATTGAAACCAGCATTTTCTTTACAGATTTGCCCACATGTGAATACTTGCTTAATATTACTGACGACGACAACAAATTCCCAATCGTGGAACGAGTTACGTCAACTTCAACAAAAGCAGTCATCCCAAAGCTTGACCAGATCTTCACCTTGCTTGGAATCCCTCAAATAGTAAGAAGTGATAATGGACCCCCATTCAACAGCGATGAGTTCAGTTAATTCTCAAACTACCTAGCTTTCATTCATTGGAAAATCACACCCCATTGGTCAAAAGCTAATGGTGAAGTCGAGAGATTTATGTGAACCTTGAAAAAAGTGATACGTACAGCGACAGCTGAGAACAAGAAGCAAGAGCTATATCACTTTCTTTGTAATTACAGAACAACTCTTCACTTGACTACTGGAAAACCTCCAGCTACACTCATTTTTGCACACATTTACCTGAGCTACCCTGCAGAGCTAATGATCAACATGTACGTGAACGCGATCGAGAACAGAAAGATCGAATTAAAGTACATGCAGAGCGAAACACGAAACTTAGAGCTACGCTGCTAAAGCCAGGAGATAAAGTACTTGTGAAATGTGATGATCATATTGGAAAAAAAACCCTATGACATCCAACCATTTGTTGTGACCAACACAAAAGGATCAATGATCACCGCTAAGTGCGGTTCACAAATTAGATTAGATTAGATTAGAGATACAGCACTGAAACAGGCCCTTCGGCCCACCGAGTCTGTGCCGAACATCATCACAGGAAACGCGTCATTCTTCAAAGCACTGAAAACACCACTCATAAGCGTTGAATCCGATTCCAACAGCAATGCCTCAGATGAAGCACGAGTCAAATGAGACTCCACCTGATGTCAGATGATAACCTGCTCATGAGAGAAAACAACCATCATACTTAAGTGACAATGTGACAAGGTGAACTATTTATGTCTAACTTTATTGTTTACAGTTTTGGAAACAAACTACTAAAACATGCTATGCCTCTCATTTACTGAGAAGGGGAGGAATGTAGTGTTGTCGTGTTTTGAAATTGCAATTGCATTGTGCATTGTGTACTCTAGAGGCTGCTGTAGAGCACACATGCCAGCAAAGGGAAAGTGAAAGTAAAACAGAAGAAAAAAGAAGCCTTTGTGTTCAACAGCCTGCTGCTGCTACAGTCTCTGTCTCTTTGTCTCACATGTCTTATACTAAACTCAGTTAAACCTCACGCTTGTCCCGAGAGTCATCACACCAGCTATTCAGCTATGACAGGCACATCATCCAAACACAGTGCAACATATTCACTGGCATATTGCCCTCTCTCTTGCAGGCCACAATCGAAGAGAGCAGAGCAGAACTGGCAGGGGGCAAGGACCTATGGAGGAAATGGTTCTCCACATCATGGGGCCGACTTCAACAGAATCCATGGGATCCAGCATCCTTGAGAGCATGAATGACAGATGATGGTATGTTCCTGCCTTCTGTCTCTTCTCAACTCCCAGTTTATCCTCATCCTGCTTTCTGGCATGATGAACAAGCTGCAGATGGTATGACCATGAACCTTTTGCTTCCCACCCCTTCTGATCTTCTGCTTTCAGACACCTAAGAACTGCCGCCTGCCCCGCCATAGCAGCCCAAGGAGGAGAAGAGAGAGAACAGCACAGCACTGATGAAGAGGCCCCATCACTTGATCTCATGCTTGCAGTCAGCAGCTCAGATACTGGCACTACTTGCACCTTAAAGGCCAGCATACAGTTGGAATGTTTGCATGGTGAGTCACCAGGCATGAGTGGGCTGCAACAACACCGGAGGGAAAGGATAGTTTGTTTGCCAGATCACTGGAGGGCGAGGTCATAGACAGGTTCTGCTGCAAAGGACTCAGATGATGACCTACATGGGACGACATACAGAAGAGCATTGTTGGGCATTCACACTGAGATGCTGGGTGCATTGGCGGGCCTGCTAAACAGCCTTTTGTCACTGTCAGGGAGCACGGTGGAGTATGGCTCCGACTTGGCAGTGGGCATAGATAGCATGGAACTTCCCCTCTGTGCAGCCTCTGCTCTGTCTTGTTGCAGACCCAGAGGCACTGCCACTGTTGCCCCCACCACACCCTCCCTACCTGTTGCAGCCTTTGTGTAGACAGGTTAACAAATCCTGTGCCCTCTCTGTGAGGATGCAGCAACACTCCTTGCCATATTCAACAACTGACCAAAACACTCCAGAGTACTTCCAAAAACTTTGTAATATAAAAAGTTATTCAAAATGACCTTCTCTGCAACTTGGATGTTTGGCCCTCTAACTAACGCTATTGCTGGGCACTTCTTGCAGCTTGATTTTTGTTGAGTGAAAAGAAAATCCAACGGGCCTGCCTGGTCCAAATTTGGAAGTTGGGTGTCATATCATTCGATACAGCTGAGTGAAGCTAGGATAGTTTCACTTCACATGCTTCTGGCACATGCAGGGGACACCTGCGTGAGCACCCTTCTCAGCCTGGGCCACCGCACAGTCCATGCCAGAAGCAGCTAGAGGCATAGTGTGCCCCGTTAGGAGGGCATTCGGCTTCTGCAACAACATCTCCTGTGGCGTTACGGATCCAAATTTCATGCCCTGTTGTTTCGTGCATAAGGACACCCAAATTCCTCTCAACAACAACACTGAATAATTTCTCACCATTTAAAAATATTCTCTTTTTCTATTTAACCTACCAAAGTAAATAACTTCACATTTTCCCACTTTATACCCTTTCTGCCACCTTCTTGCCCATTCACTTCATGTCTATATTCCTTTCCAGATGCTTTGGGCTGGATTTTCCTGAGTTCACTGGCACCACGACATTGAGACCACCTTCAGGTCCCAACCCCTCTGGAGGTTGGGATGCACCAGGCGCCAGCATTCTGTGGGAGACAAGCAATTAGTGGGCTGCCTCCGTAATATCCGTCCAATTATGGATGGTGGGAGCAATTTGGAGGCGGGGAGAGAAGTGGTGAGCCCCAATTAAAGGGTGCCCGTTAGCCTTCCAATTGGATGCAGCCAGAGTGTGTCTGCTCTGAGCGAACAGGCTTTCAGATCAATAAGATGGCAGTGTGTCATGATAGTGCAGCCCCAAGGTTCACCAATGATCCCCTGGAGGTGATGCTAGAGGCAGTCCAAGATAGGAGGAACATTTTGTTTCCGGAGAGCGGTAGGAGGTGGTCTGCCAGGCAAACAAAGGAGGCATAGCTGGAGAACGCCAGAGAGGTCAGCAGCCAAAGTGTGATTTGCAAGACTTGGGTCCAGTGCAGGAAGTGCTTCAATGACTTTCTGTGGTCTGGCAAGGTGAGTAAGATGCAAGGCCAAGCTGTCATCCGTGAGAGTCTTACAGGGAAAGCACACCTCTGAGCAGCAGGGCCTCAACTCAGGCAGTCTATAGGTATACCGAGGAGATGTGCCCATTGCCAAGCCTCAACCGAGGGAAGGGATTAAAGTTATGTTTGCTTGGGTAATATAAGCCCTGGGTCAGTCAATGATAGAATAATCACTTCTGATTGTGGAGCATGATGGGAAAATGGGAAGAATAACTGTAGCTGAACTCCTCATCCTCACATTACAGGAGAAAATAACACACAACGCCCACGAGAAGAGTCATTCAGGGGGTGGAGTGGCCAACCTGGGACTCCTGGCACCCATGGAGGAGAAGGACACCCTTGACACCGGAAGGGTGGCAACAGTGCAGACAGTGGGCGACAGTGAGATTTGTGGGGACAGAGAGAGGGTGAATACTTATTGAATGCTCCATGAATATGCCTTGGAGCATCTTTCAACTTTGTGAAGTCCTTTCCAGTAGATGCCAATTGATGCGCTGACAAATGTCTGAAGAAGTATCTGCTGAGATGAAGGAGGTCGAGTAGCTGATGTTTTCTCTGTTACACAGGGCCGATGCTGGAGGACCAGCAGCAGCTGAGTGTGGAGGTCATGACTACTTCAGAGGACGACTTGCCCTCTGAGAAACCAACATCACAGGAGTCAAGTGTATGCTCCACTAGCGCAGATACACACACCTCAGTGCAGCCTCATACATCTTTAGAATGGGTGGCACAAGGTGAGCATCATGCCACATGTGAGCAGGAGCAGGCGATGGAGACAGAGGACACTGTGTACAGTCCCCATCGGAGGACGGAGGACAGCTCCAACCATGCTTACCCAGCTGGAGATGCTGAGCATCTAAGACCCTATACAAAGGGGTTGCTTGTGGAGCAGCAACAGGAAATGTGTGGACATGGGAACATAGGAAATAGGTGCAGGAGTAGGCCATTCAGCCCCTTGTGTTTGCTCTGCCATTCAACTAGATCATGGCTGATTTTCTACCTCAACCCCATTTTCCCACACTATCCCCATATCCCTTGATATCTTTAATATCTAAAAATCTATCGACCTCTGTCTCAAACATACTCAATGACTAAGCCGCCACAGCCCTCTGGGGTAGAGAATTGCAAAGATTCACCATTCTCTGAGTGAAGAAATTCCCTTGCACCTTGAATATCAGCTGTTCTCTAAGACCTGCCTTCTCACTCCCAATCCTACAGCTCAGCTTAAACCATGGCAAGTCAGTGGCTGTGCATGAGCTCCTGTGTGCTGATTCCCCCTTTTACACTGAATTTTTAATGGCTGCCTCTTCAGTCAACAGGTTCCAGATGCAGAGCCACCATACCTGCTTAGACGAGGTGCTGACACAGCATGGAACCCGTCCACTTCCGATAAAATTTCAATCCTGCCTGAAAATACCTCTTAATTGCCAGATTAATGACCGTAATGCCAGTTTGCTGCTACTGAGCGCGTGGCCATCCTCCCTGAGAAGCTGCCTCCAGAAAAATCACACAGAGGCAGCTACACATCAGGCAACTGCACAATGCACTGCAACGCAAAATTGCCAGCTCACCACCTGCTAACCCTCCACTGCTTCCATGGCAAAATCAAGCCCTTCATGTCCTCTCACAGCTTACTTTCCCACCTAGCTTTATAATCTACCCTTTAATTTAGCCTGCCCTTTCCAATCCACGTGTAGACCATGTTATCTCTATTTATTTTATTTATTGATACAGCACTGAAACAGGCCCTTCGGCCCACTGAGTCTGTGCTGACCATCAACCACCCATTTATACTAATCCTACATTAATCCCATATTCCTACCACATCCCCAACTTCCCTCAATTCCCCTACCACCTACCTATACTAGGGGCAATTTCTAATAGCCAATTTACCTATCAACCTGCAAGTCTTTGGCTGTGGGAGGAAACCGGAGCACCCGACGGAAACCCACGCGGTCACAGGGAGAACTTGCAAACTCCGCACAGGCAGTACCCAGAATTGAACCCGGGTTGCTGGAGCTGTGAGGCTGCGGTGCTAACCACTGCACCACTGTGCTGCCCTCTAGTCTAGTGTTCCTAACTTTTTGTCTCAATGTGGCACCAAGAGGTGATGGGACGTGAGCCTGCAAATGTTGAAAAATTATCTTTTTTTTAATTCATTCATGGGATGTGGGCGTCGCTGGCCAGGCCAGCATTTATTGCTCATCTCTAATAGCCCTTGAAAAGATGGTGGTGAGCTGCCTTCTTGAACCACTGCAGTCCATGGGAGGTAGGTACACTCACAGTGCTGTTAGGAAGGGAGTTCCAGGATTTTCACCCAGCGACAGTGAAGGAATGACAATATAGGTCCAAGTCAGGACGGTGTGTGACTTGGAGGGGAACTTGCAGGTGGTGGTGTTCCCATGCATTTGCTGCCCTTGTCCATCTAGTTGGTAGAGGTCGTGGGTTTTGAAGGTGCTGTCGAAGGAGCCTGATTGCATTTGTGGCATTATGGGCAGTCGGCCCATGCAAACATTTTGGCCCCAATGTGGAAGAAAAATAAAAACAATAAGATTTCTATTTTAATAGAGCTTTACAGTTTACGAATGCTGTGATGATTCCTCCTCCAAACAGCATTCATTTGCCCTTTCTTACTACAGAGCAAGAAGAGGAGAGATAAGCCAACTCAGTTATCAGTCCCCAGCCAGTTAGATTATGAAAATGTAGGATACTATAGCCTGAATTTTACCACGAGCTTCAGGATCCCGACGCTGGGGTGAAAAGCTTGTCCCGAGCCTGCATTACCAGCAGCGGGACCAGCCTGGCAATTTTACCACAGGCGGTGCCCTAATTGGCCGACTGTGGGCCCGCTCTCCAATTCAGGATGATAGGAAGACTCCTGATGCTGTCAGCCTAATCAGGGGTGACAGCTCTAAAGCCTCAGTAGTGCCACCAGGGGAGGTGGAGGCTGCTGAGGCAGGCTAGAGACCTCGGGACCTCGGACAGATAAATTTAAAAAATGAAAAATGCAGGAGGCCGAGGGTTAGAGGGGGATACCCCCCAAGGAGATCATTGGGACTGCGGGAGCTGCCTTCCCTGCCCATGGCCCCCTCTTTGTGCCTTGGAGCCTCCGGTTCCGATGGCTGCCCAGGAGGCCGCCTCTATTAAGCTCGCGGCCACCCATGTGGTGGGGGGGGGAGCGGGCAGGGCCTGCCCCACCATCAATAAAATGCTGGCAGTTCTGCAAAATGGTCCTGAATAGAGCTTTTAAACTATGCAAATCAACTGCCTGACTCCTTGCAGCAGACCATCGATCCGCATCGCAGCCAGCCGCTGGGAAAATGTCCTGGCAGTGGGACTGCATCATAAAGCCGCCCCGATGCAGCTTCATGCTATTTTACCAGCCCACCACCCGGGGGCCAGTATAAGCCTGCCCTACAAGTCTCCTGAAGGCCACCGTGAGGGGGAACCAGATTGCAAGGATCCCCCAGGCTGACTTATAAGTACTACTGATTTTATTTAGATCAAACTGCTCCACAATTATTTGATTTGCAGTGGCAACACTGAATAGGGCGGCACAGTGGCGCAGTGGTTAGCACTGCAGCCTCACAGCTCCAGCGACCCGGGTTCAATTCCGGGTACTGCCTGTGTGGAGTTTGCAAGTTCTCCCTGTGTCTGCATGGGTTTCCTCCGGGTGCTCCGGTTTCCTCCCACAAGCCAAAAGACTTGCAGGTTGGTAGGTAAATTGGCCATTATAAATTGCCCCTAGTATAGGTAGGGAAATATAGGGACAGTTGGGGATGTGGTAGGAATATGGGATTAGTGTAGGATTAGTATAAATGGGTGGTTGATGGTCGGCACAGACTCAGTGGGCTGAAGGGCCTGTTTCAGTGCTGTATCTCTAAACTAAACTAAACTAATATAAATGGAGATGATCCTAGTTACTATAAGTACAACCAAAACTACAAAATCATGCCATGTGTTTAACTATAGAGAAGACAGTCCGAATAGAACTTGTATAACATAGGACACTATTATTCACTATTATTGTTGTTATTTGTTCCTGAATATTCTGTTTTAAAAATTGGCAGCAATTACTCTGTCTCATAACGTCATCAAATTTGCCCAAAGATCAGATGCTGGGCTCAGAATTATTAATAAATTGTAATATGTTCCAGCACTGTACATCAACTGCCCAACTCCCCTTGAATTAAATATTCAAAGCTTCATTCTTAATCACTTTGCAGGCCTTGAAGAGGTTAAGATGAGAGCTACAGAAAATCTCAGCTAGCGTCACAGTAAATAAAATTCCATTGGTCTCAGTCCTATTTTTGTCAGGAGCAGCAGAAATTCCTCCTTTGAAGACCAGCTACCTGCTGACTAATCTTTGCCACTGGATGACACTGTCCTGAACTTCGTGTTCTGAAATACTCTACCCTCATTACAACCGTTATAATTATGAGACTAAAGCATGTTTGGTTCACAACTGCCACTTGTTTCTCTGCCAAAGTCTAACTGCTTCTTTGGGTGGGGAATGGAAGCAGGATTCAACGTGCCAGCCCACATGGATGATTAAGATGCCACGCTCTACTTGACGACGGACAGGGAGTTTTCCTGGTGCCTGGATCAGCATTGCTCCCTCAATCAACATCATCAAAAACAGATGATCTGATCAGTAACTCATTTACTGTTGGGCGGGTTCTTGCTGAACACAAGTTGGCTGCTGTATTTGCCTGCATAACAGTGACTACACTTCACGAGCAATCTATTGGTGGTAAAGTGCTTGAGTATCTGAAATATGTGATAAAGCACTGTATAAATGTAATTCCTTTTTTAAAATTTCTTCGCTATTTCTTTTTGAACAAACTAAATTGCCTGTAACAATTTAAAATTTGAGAATTACAATAATAGCTGAGTAATTAACAGTCAGCATAGCTTCAGAACAGGAAGGTTCTGCCTGTCATTGGCATCTCAAGTGAGCATTCAAGCTGTGCAAACAGTTCAGAGCCAAGCCACAACACTGATGCCTAGTGTCAGAGGACTGAGATATGAGGAAGTATCTTGAAAGGAGGTGACTGAGAAGTGATATCATTGAGTTATATAAGATCACAAACTGAGCTATTAAGACAGACTAGAGAAACTTGGGTCCTTCAGCCTCAAAAGGAAACAATTTAGGGTGGCACAGTGGTTAGCACCGCAACCTCACAGCTCCAGGGACCTGGGTTCGATTCTGCGAAGTTTGCAAGCTCGTCCTGTGACTGCGTGGGTTTTCGCCGGGTGCTCTGGTTTCCTCCCACAGCCAAAGATTTGCGGGTGATAGGTAAATTGGCCATTGTAAATTGCCCCTAGTGTAGGTAGGTGGTAGGGAATATGGGATTACTGTCGGGTTAGTATAAATGGGTGGTTATTGGTCGGCACAGACTCAGTGGGCCGAAGGGCCTGTTTCAGTGCTGTATCTCTAAATAAAAATAGATAAATAAATTAAATAAATAAACGGGTGGTGGGGGAGCCTCATAGTGACATATACCATAGTAAATGGGTGAAGAAAAGATTATACTTCATGGGAAATCATGACTACAGGACAAAGGGTCACAGGTTCAACTGGTGAAAGGTAAATTTAATACCAATACCTGGATATTCTTAATACTGAATGAGCAACACTGGAATGGAATTCTGGGTAAAGCTGTGAAGGCAAAAAACCTGGGGACTGGGAAGAGGAGGAACAGTAGTTTTTTGTGGATGGATGAGTTCTGTTAGGCCTAATGCCCTTCCTCATCCATGGCTATCTTGTCAGCAAATCTATGTAAGCATTTTCACAGCTTCCTCCAGTGTACAGAGCTGACCACTAAAGCAATTTCATTTTTATTGCAGGCTTCAAATGAGCAGAAGCAGTAAAATGAAAGGGGGAGAAGAGAAAATGGAAAGAGTTGAAAAACAGCAAGGATATTTATCTAAAAGCAAAATACTGCGGATGCTGGAAATCTGAAACAAAAACAAGAAATGCTGGAATCACTCAGCAGGTCTGGCAGCATCTGTGGAAAGAGAAGCAGAGTTAACGTTTCGGGTCAGTGACCCTTCTTCGGAACTGACAAATATTAGAAAAGTCACAGATTATAAGCAAGTGAGGTGGGGGTGGGGAAAGAGATAACAAAGGAGAAGGTGCAGATTGGACCAGGCCACATAGCTGACCAAAAGGTCACGGAGCAAAGGCAAACAATATGTTAATGGTGTGTTGAAAGACAAAGCATTAGTACAGATTAGGTGTGAATACACTGAATATTGAACAGCAGCAAGTGCAAACCTGAAGAAAAACAACCTGAAAAAAACAGTGGGTAAGCAAACTGAACAAACTAAGATGAAATGAAATAAATGCAAAAAAAATAGTAAAAAATGTAAAAAAGAATGTAAAAAAAAAGGAAGAAAAAATAACTAAAAATGAAAGTAAAATGGGGGGCTGTCATGCTCCGAAATTATTGAACTCAATGTTCAGTCCGGCAGGCTGTAGTGTGCCTAATCGGTAGATGAGATGCTGTTCCTCGAGCTTGCGTTGATGTTCACTGGAACACTGCAGCAATCCCAGGACAGAGATGTGAGCATGAGAGCAGGGGGCAGTGTTGAAATGGCAAGCAACCTGAAGCTCAGGGTCCTGCTTGCGGACTGAGCGGAGATGTTCCGCAAAGCGGTCACCCAGTCTGCGCTTGGTCTCCCCAATGTAGAGGAGACCACACTGTGAGCAGCGAATACAGTATACTACATTGAAAGAAGTACAAGTAAATAGCTGCTTCACCTGAAAGGAGTGTTTGGGGCCTGGGATAGTGAGGAGAGGGGAGGTAAATGGGCAGGTATTACACCTCCTGCGATTGCAGGGGAAGGTGCCCTGGGACGGGGACGAGGTGGTGGGGGTAATGGAGGAGTGGACCAGGGTGTCGCGGAGGGAACGATCCCTTCGGAATGCTGACAGGGGAAGTGAGGTGAAGATGCGACTGGTAGTGGCATCATGCTGGAGGTGGTGAAAATGGCGGAGGATGATCCTTTGGATATGGAGGCTGGTGGGATGAAAAGTGAGGACAATGGGAACCCTGTCACGGTTCTGGGAGGGAGGGGAAGGGGTGAGGGTAGAGGTGCGGGGAATGGGTCGGACACGGTTGAGGGCCCTGTCAACCACAGTGGGGGGAAATCCTCGGTTGAGGAAAAAGGAGGTCATATCAGAAGCACCGTCATGGAAGGTAGCATCATCAGAGCAGATGCGTCGGAGACGGAGAAACTGGGAGAATGGAATGGAGTCCTTACAGGAGGTAGGGTGTGAAGAAGTGTAGTCCAGGTAGCAGTGGGAGTCGGTGGGCTTATAATGGATATTGGTAGACAACAGTTCCATGACGGTGCTTCTGATATGACCTCCTTTTTCCTCAACCGAGGATTTCCCCCCACTGTGGTTGACAGGGCCCTCAACCGTGTCCGACCCATTCCCCGCACCTCTACCCTCACCCCTTCCCCTCCCTCCCAGAACCGTGACAGGGTTCCCCTTGTCCTCACTTTTCATCCCACCAGCCTCCATATCCAAAGGATCATCCCCCGCCATTTTCGCCTCCTCCAGCATGATGCCACTACCAGTCGCATCTTCACCTCACTTCCCCTGTCAGCATTCCGAAGGGATCGTTCCCTCCGCGACACCCTGGTCCACTCCTCCATTACCCCCACCACCTCGTCCCCGTCCCAGGGCACCTTCCCCTGCAATCGCAGGAGGTGTAATACCTGCCCATTTACCTCCCCTCTCCTCACTATCCCAGGCCCCAAACACTCCTTTCAGGTGAAGCAGCGATTTACTTGTACTTCTTTCAATGTAGTATACTGTATTCGCTGCTCACAGTGTGGTCTCCTCTACATTGGGGAGACCAAGCGCAGACTGGATGACAGCTTTGCGGAACATCTCCGCTCAGTCCGCAAGCAGGACCCTGAGCTTCAGGTTGCTTGCCATTTCAACACTGCCCCCTGCTCTCATGCTCACATCTCTGTCCTGGGATTGCTGCAGTGTTCCAGTGAACATCAACGCAAGCTCGAGGAACAGCATCTCATCTACCGATTAGGCACACTACAGCCTGCCGGACTGAACATTGAGTTCAATAATTTCAGATCATGACAGCCCCCCATTTTACTTTCATTTTTAGTTATTTTTTCTTCCTTTTTTTTTTACATTCTTTTTTACATTTTTTACTATCTTTTTTTGCATTTATTTTATTTCATCTTAGTTTGTTCAGTTTGCTTACCCACTGTTTTTTTCAGGTTGTTTTTCTTCAGGTTTGCACTTGCTGCTGTTCAGTGTTCAGTGTATTCACACCTAATCTGTACTAATGCTTTGTCTTTCAACACACCATTAACATATTGTTTGCCTTTGCTCCGTGACCTTTTGGTCAACTATGTGGCCTGGTCCAATCTGCACCTTCTCCTTTGTTATCTCTTTCCCCAACCCCACCTCACTTGCTTATAATCTGTGACTTTTCTAATATTTGTCAGTTCCGAAGAAGGGTCACTGACCCGAAACGTTAACTCTGCTTCTCTTTCCACAGATGATGCCAGACCTGCTGAGTGATTCAAGGATATTTATCTATTGTGGTGAGAATGTGGCACTTGCTGCTATAAGTGATTGAAGCAAATAGCATTCGTGTATTTCAAGGGAGCCTTGAAGCATATCTCTTCTTCTTCTTCTTCTTCTTTGGCCTCCTTGTCTCAGGAGACAATAGATAAGCACCTGAAGGTGGTCAGTGGTTTGTGGAGCAGCGCCTGGAGCATATATAGGAAAGAAAAGGGAAGAGGGTGATACAGGGGTGAAGGGGGGTTGATGTCAGGGTGGGAAGAGGAGGTTGGTGAGAGGAGGTTGGTGTGGAGTGTGAACTCTGGTTTAGACCAGTCTGGCCAAAAGTCTGTTTCTGTGCGGTAGATTCCAAGTAATTATTATGTGCACTTTAAAGTTTCAGCAGTTTCCTATCCATGGAGGTTCTAAGCTAATAATCCACAAAAATAACTTCAGCTCATGGTATTTTTGCACTGGAAAGATGCCATTTTCATTGTATTACATTGAAGTAAGTTCTCTTCTGAAGAAGCAAAATATATGAAACTGCAATGCAGCAGTACTTTGCCTCCCTCAGTTCTTAAGC